>NC_054749.1:22606861-22914588 GCF_018143015.1 Lytechinus variegatus
TATTAATGGCTGCAACTTATTTCATTATAAAGAAGACACATTGTTCACACATGTGTGAACAAATGAAACAATTATGATTTCGTATGAAGAAAGTGTGGATGTGATATCACCAGCCCACCTAATGAACATTCATCATGACATGTATATAACTATTTTCACAAAATATTACTAAACTTTAAAATTCAATAACTTCGTTATTTGTTATCCGATTTTGATGAAGTTTTCACCATTTTGCTATGTGAATTTTACTCTATGTATTTAGATATAAATATTTTCAGCCCGGAGTACCCCTTTAATATGACAAAAAATGGTATCTTATTTCAGATTTATCAAATTAAAAAATAAATAATTAAACAAATTATAACTTTCCGTGCACACAGGTTTCCAAATTTGGCACATTTTGCCTCGTCAAAATGATTTTATTTTATCACCATATAAAAGGGAAATGAAACAGAAAATACCATGAATGGAATGACTATTGTTAGACTTGAGTTTACTTGAAAACAAAAGGGAACATTTCACGGTGGTTAATTCTTATCGTGAATAGCAGATATTTTGTGGTCTATTTTCGATTGCGGTTCCAATCATTTCATGTTCACAATGTTTGTATTCTTAGAAGGAAATAAAGAAGTTTTAACATTAATATAATATCATAAGGGAAACTGAGCATGTTATTTGTGTATGTGTGAAACCATTTTCCCTCTATATCCTTTTTCGTTCTTAGAAATTAGTATGCATTATGAACCTATTTGTGTTTTTTTCTGGATCAGGTTTCGTAGTACACAATACCACTGTATAAACATGCACCAACCACAGTTTTACCCGGAAAAAAGCTGCAATTTTCGATTGCTTTAAATACTTAACTGTCGATTTATCCTTTTATTCTTCTGTAATGGAGCGAAACAAGCGAGCTGAAATTTAATTGAAGAAATAATGGAAAGAGTTTCATTTTTATCTCACCTGCATAGCAGAGTGAGACTATAGGCGCCGCTTTTCCGACGGCGGCGGCGGTGGCGGTGGCGGCGGCGGCGGCGGCGTCAACATCAAATCTTAACCTGAGGTTAAGTTTTTGAAATGACATCATAACTTGGAAAGTATATGGACCTAGTTCATGAAACTTGGCCATAAGGTTAATCAAGTATTACTGAACATCCTATTAGAGTTTCATGTCACATGACCATGGTCAAAGGTCATTTAGGGTCAATGAACTTAGACCATGTTGGAGGAATCAACATCAAAATCTTAACCTGAGGTTAAGTTTTTGAAATGTCATCATAACTTAGAAAATATATGGACCTAGTTCATGAAACTTGGACATAAGGTTAATCAAGTATCACTGAACATCCTGCATGAGTTTTATGTCACATGACTAAGGTCAAAGGTCATTTAGGGTCAATGAACTTTGGCCGAATTGGGGGTATCTGTTGAATTCCCATCATAACTTTGAAAGTTTATGGATCTGATTCATGAAACTTGGACATAATAGTAATCAAGCATCACTGAACAATTTGTGCAAGTTTCAGGTCTCATGATTAAGGTCAAAGGTCATTTAGGGTCAATGAACTTTGGCCAAATTGGGGGTATCTGTTGAATTACCATCATAACTTTGAAAGTTTATTGGTCTAGTTCGTTAAACTTGGACATTAGAGTAATCAAGTATCACTGAACATCCTGCGCGCATTTCAGGTCACATGACCAAGGTCAAAGGTCAATGAACTTTGGCCGAATTGGGTGTATCATAACTTTGAAAGTTTATGGATCTGATTCATGAAACTTGGACATGAGAGTAATCAAGTATCACTGAACATCCTGTGCGAGTTTCAGGTCACATGATCAAGGTCAAAGGTCATGTAAGGTCAATGAACTTTGGCCATGTTGGGGTTTTTTGTTAAATAACCATCATATCTCTGTAAGTTTATTTGTCTAGTTCATAAAAAGTGGACATAAGAGTAACCATGTATCACTGAACATCTTGTGCGAGTTAGAGTAGTTTTCAAATTCAGCACTGCTGCTATATTGAACCGCGTGATGCAGGTGAGACGGCCAGAGGCATTCCACTTGTTGTCATCAAAATGTATTTTTTAACTATTGCACATAGACGCGATTGGTCTGAATTCGTTCCTTTTACATGTTTTACTGAAATTGGAATGATAATGATATCAAATACCCCCCCCCCCCCCGATCGCCAACTAGCATGCCTTTCCATCTGGTTTTGATATTTTTATAATATAATAATAATCAAGTCGTGTTATGATGGAATTGGTTTCCTATAGGGTGGCATCATGCAAAAGGGTGCTTATCGATGCTGAATTTCACCAAGCACACTCATAAAAGATCTTCTTTCGGTATATGGAATCAACAAGGTTATAATTCAAAGGATTCTCCCTTTAAATACCGATTTCTAAAATATTAATATTACTATGTTTATCATTTATCGGTTTCACAATTATTGGTCAAACAGTGAATTGTGAGCGAAGCTAGTATTGTAACTCACAATTCCCTTTGTAAAGTGGATTTATAATCAGTTGATATAGCCGGTCGAAGCAAATAATACCAGTAATAAAGATTGACTGTAATATCTGGCGGAATTATTCTCCTGATTAAAATCATTTGACCTTCGATTGCATAACACGAGAAGTGACCCTCTTGATTGGATTCTCGGAAAAAATAGCGTCGCTTTGTGATTGGCGTATCCTCTCGGCGTATCTAGATATAATATCTGACCCCTCGGAAAATACCGATTGCCCCCACCCATGTCCTACAACCAGTTGGTCTATTATACAGTTTGGTCTTATTCCTCATTTAGCCCATTTACAATTTTGTCTTTTTCCAGTTCGGCTTTTCACAATTTTTTTGTCTAACACCACTTTGTCTGTTATGGTTTAATAGATGAACTGTTTGGGTACCAAATTTTAATTTGACAACATAAAGTGGAAATTGTGGACCAACTGCGAATTAGACTCAATGAGAATTCGACCGAGCGTGTATTAGACCAATGTAGGGTAGACCAAATGGCAATTATACCAAATTGATGCAAAATCAAAGACCAAATGGGTAGATTAGTTGAGAAGTATAGACAAAATTTGATTGATGACAAAGTTAAAATAATAATCATGAGGCATCGATTATCTCGTTGAATAATTAGTGGAAGTGCCGTGGCCGAGTGGTCTAAGGCGCCTGGCTATACATGGAAAGTCCGGGGTTCGATCCCCGGCCTTGGCACCTATGCCCATGAGCAAGGCATTTAATCTGCAATGCTCTTTTATCCTGCTCTCAAATAAATGGAAATGCTATATGCATTATTGCGAACTAGGTGTGCACTTGTTTTTTTTTTTATAATAATAATAATGGCGGGCACCATCTACGGAGACGAGTAGGCCTACCCATAGCCAGCGAGGCAGGGTGTACACAATAAATGAACCACTATTCATAAAGTGGAAAAGGGCATAGCTATTCATAATTCGTATTCACTATTCCTAAAGACAACAACAGACAGTTTCAACACATGGTTGTGATTAACAGAATGATGATTATGTGCGGGGCGCCATATAGTCTAGTGGTTAAGACTATTTCGTCTTGCAATCTGAGGGACGTGGGTTCGATTCCCAGCCATGGTATGTTTTCCTTCAGCAAGAAATTTACCCACATTGTGCTGCATTCAACCCAGGTGAAGTAAATGGGTACCGACAGGAAGTAATTCCTAAAAAAAAATATGTGAGCGCCGGAATCGGTAAACTAGCCTATATAGTCGCCTAATTTTGCCGGGGTAATTGCGCCTTGAACACCTAAAAGGTGGATGCAATGGATGTGTGCGCTGTATACACATCCTATATTATTTATGTATTTTATTATATCACAAATAATAATTACAATTATACCAACAACATGTCGGACCTACTCATCTATTCAAATTTATGAAGATCTACGGGTATTTTTTTTTTATATCATCAGCTGACCCGATTGTGGACCGATCGATTTCATGACACTTTTGCTGTATGATGAGGAAATTGTAGAATTCTGAGAATGATAAGTACTTATATACTTTCGATTTCACATGCAATGAGGATTAATCACAGGAATAGAGATATGAAACTTGTTAATTTTTCTAGTGTCAGAGCGTCGTGATTTTAGATGATAGAAAAATACGCACACAATGAAGTGCAATTATGGACGGCTTACTTTGCAAAATCATAATAGTCTGATATCATTCTTGGATTATTTGAAAATTCTACAACAATCCGTTAAATCTGAATATTTATGTTTCTGTTTCTGTATGTGTTAACTCCCGTAGGAACTCGGCAGGACAGCATTTTCTGCTGGTAAACGCCAAGCTGGTATAAACCAATTACCTTGGAAACATTTTACGTCTAGGTTAATCAGTCATAGTGGCTGACGTAATAGACGGCAGATATCACTCTTGGGCCTTTTTAATCAAAGTGGAGACAATGGCAGAGTTGGGATTCGAACTCACAACCTTGCGATTATGAGTCCAATGCTCTCACCACTGGACCACACGACCCGTGTATGACGGATTATTATTTCAAAGATTCATTCCTTCATTTCATTGTCATCTTCAACAATGATAATGAGCTTCGATATCAGCTCCTTGGTTTGATATTGTATCAAGACAGTGCTGGTTTCAACCCCCCCCCCCCCAAAAAAAAAAAAAAAAAATAGCAACTCGCACTTTTTCATTTTTTTTAATAGATTATGAAAATACCATGAAATTTCAGGACGGTGGTATTATTTTCATTGAGGTCATCGACATGACTGATTCAAAGTTTGGTTTCCTCTTTTTTCTAATAGATCTCACTAACAAAATCCCGGGTCTGATTTAACCCTGAAAGCGATTGAGTCAAACTCTGTTCCAGATGACCCGGAATAAAGTCTGTTTGAACCATTTCTTGGTCAGATCTGGCCATTTCTCTGAATAGTTATTATTGGACATAAATTATTATTCCAACTCATTAATTTCGGCTCAAAACTGACCTTTGATACCTCATTGGGGCTTTTTTGCAATTGAAAAAAAACCAAGAAGCTATGCGTTATCTAAAAATAGAGAAATGGGGACACAGACAAGTAATAGATGCGTTATTATCAGAGGGAAATGGAGAATTAAGAAATGTTTTAGATAATTATACATTGAGTGCACCGAATAACTTTTAATATGATAAATTCGACAAAAGTAGATTGTAGCTTTATTATACAAACTGACGAATTCAAAACTTAAAGTAAAATGCGAAATGGATAGAGAGAGAGGGATAAACGGGAGAAGAAAGTAGGAGAGAGTTTGGTGAGAGAAGAGTGAAGGATTTAACTATTACCATCATGACCAGGGGCGTTTCATAAAACTTCTTATATATAATTACAAATTTGCAATAACAGTTAAAAGCTATTGAAATCCCTTTATTTGATTGGCTGACGATAAATTTGTTAGAAAAATTGTGCATTTCTTACTATAACACGTTTTTATGAAACGGGCTCAGGTAAACAGTTTGACTAATCCAATAATGATCATAGTAGTTTGATACGTCATTAAACTATGGACAATAGTTTGATGGGTTGATGTGTGCTTGTGGTTTTAAGCCTATACGACGAGTCGTCTATCTGGTTAGGGTCTGGTATAGAATTCAGAGAAAGGGGTTGATAAAAGAAAAAATAATCAAGATCCGGAATAGAACTTAAGAGTTTAATCGGTGGCCCATTGACCTTGTAGGACAGTGCGTATGAACTTTCGTTGTAAAGCATTTTGCATTACAGTCGGGCCAATGAGACCCTGACACCAAAGTGTGCTCCGAAACGACATGATAATTTTGATCGGTATTATTTGGTTTTAGATAGTTTGGTCGGGCCTTTTTGGTGTGACTGAAAGATTAAGAGAAGAAATAAGTGTCAGTTATACTCCCGGTCATGATGATATACTGTATGGGGGTTTGCATTACTTTTCGTTTACTCTTGAAAAAAAATCAATTTCATTAGTCTGAAGATCAGTAAGATAATGGAGGGGCACTACCACTCTCGCTTCGGGTCCAGCTTTGGACTACTGAAAGGGAAGAGGGCGTATGAGACGCAGATGGCGCTGCTCCGCTGATAATAACATAAACACTTCTCTCGAGGCGAGGATCCAGGTGCAGAAGATGTGACTTTTTTTGCTTATCAATTTTTTGGGGACAAAATGCAGCCCACCCCCCCCCAAAAAAAAAACCCTCGTGCACATAGATCTGCGCCTGCTCTCTGTGCTAATATCCTTAATTTTGTAATACAATGAGATTCACAGTGGCCTGGGGAGCGTTTCATCAATATTTTCATCCGACAAGTTGTCAGATCTGACATCTTTCCATGATTTTGATTGGCTGAGAGGCACTGTTCCTATGGTAACTGTCGGATAAAATGGGACTTGTCAGATAAAACGTCCGACAAGTCCTTTCATGAAACGCCCCCTAATGGACTTAACCTTTCAAATCGATAGTTCTGATACTCATAATTATTATGTAATTGTTTGATTGTTATTTTTTAATTGTTTATGTTAAGGATATTTTTGTATGTTTTTCCTTATTTTTTTTTCTTCAAAATGAGATCTGAACTGGATGTTTCTGCAATTTTACTCCGAGGGATGATACCGCGCATGTGAGACTCGAGATATCAGTAATGAAATATAATTATCAGCCTAATTTCCTCTCTCTTTAATATATAACAAATCCTGATCGGCTTCCAGTAAATGTATACTAAAAGCATACATGTTAGAATTATGTGGACGATATTCCCAGTTGAGTATTCAATCAGAAATAATAATTAAAAAACAATTGACAATATTATAAATTCAGGGTATGTTGGCCTGCTGTCGCCCGTATACTATCTCACTCTCTCTCTTCAATTTCAGATTCCACGAAATCTGGAATAATAATGAGTCTTGAAGGATATAACCTTGCGACAATGACCTCTTTCCAGCCACGTTCCAAAGTATCTTTATAAACAATGCACGTCCATTTTTTCTCTCACTCTCGATCTCCATCTCACTCTCTCCTTCCCCTCTTCCAATGATTATACCTCGTTTCTTCTTCTGATTCTTCTTTTCCTTCCTTTTGTTCATCTTCTTATTGTCATGATTGTTATTCTCGTTCTTCTTTTTCTCGTCCTCCTGATCCTCATTCTTGTTCTCACTCTTCTCGTCCACTTTCTTGTCTTTCTTGCTCTTCTTCTTCTAATTCTTCTTCTTCTTTCCTCTCCTTCTTTTTCTGCTTCTCACTCTTCTCTTTGTCATTCCCACCGTATTCCTTCTCCCTTCCCCATAAAAGAATAAAATATAAATCCTCTCCCCCTTTTGACTTCCTGTACAATTTTACTGCCCCCTCTTTCTCTACCTCACACGTAGTTCAGATTTGCTGCCCCAGTTTCTTTGAAAGTGAATGGGAGGTTATGGCTTTACTACGTTAATCTATAACATTGACCTTGGGATTAATTTCCTTCACAAAATTGAGATGTTCCGTTTGACCTATTTTATCCCCTCATTGACTGCTACCCCTCTCATCTCATTTAGTGCTATCTGTTACGAACACCGGTTATGCTGATTTGTTGTTGATGAAATTATATTATAACATTGAATAATGGCCTGATTCCAGGGACCTAAACTGTCGTTAGAGTTATAACTTGGCATGTCAGGAATATAAGTCCTATCATGGAGAAAGCTTCCATTTTCTACGTACGGATTTTAGGCATTTTAGGCATGAAGGGGAAGTTCACACTTGGGTCAAGTTGGCTTCAGTAAAAAAATTGAAAACGGCAGAAACATTAAAGTTTTGAGAAAATCCATTTATGATTATTTTATTACATGATTGTTTTATTACGTGATATATGGGAGCAGCTCCGCCTTTATCTTATTTTTTCAGATAATTTTCAATTATCATTATTATTTATTTATTTTTGCATATTTATGGATTACATATATATTCCAATGTAGAAAAGAATATTCAGTTATCTTGAATCATTAGCAATTTGCGATTTATGTACAACGTACGCGTTTGGCATGCTTGGGAGAACTGATCGCATGTGACGTCACACAATTAAAAAAAAATCAAACTCCACAACATTATTAATCTTTGACGGATTTTCACCAAAACTTCGTTGACGTGGTTCTCTCATGTTATTATTTTGTTTTTTATGTGTGTTTTGAAGAAAAAAAAGTTAATTCAAAGATGGACTTCCTGGGTGCGTTTGTCACTATTTTGTTACCCTATAGAATCATGATCTGAATTTTGAAAAACGTTTCTGTAGAATTAGCCGTTCAGTCTCTTTGCCAGAATGTAGGGTCATTAATGATTCATTAGTGCAATTTAAAAATCCATGGATTTGAACCAATAAATAATAACGAACGAAGAAAAGGCCTATAGTGAAATCCCAAACAAAATATTCAAACTCAGAATCAGAAAATTATTGCCAATTAAAAAAAATCCCTGAGGGCTGGAGGTAATACCGTGAATCATTTTTTTAACAAATGAACTTTTTATGTCCTCAGAATAAAGGCTGTTCGAAACCGCTAATTCTTATGGTTCGTATTGTAAGATAAGTGTTTCTGAGACTGCTCATTTCAGTGTTCCATGCACTGATGGGTATACAGATTGTCAGTGTCCCTCCCCAAATATTGTAATAATTTTGTCGCATGATGGCGACATTTCATTTAGAATTGTCTACACTATAGAATTGAAGGTATGTAGGTTTCCATTCCATAGTTTGTGATTAAAAAAAATCCACAATAAATTTACCATGTGAGGGAAGTACAACCGTTTCATGTAATCAATGTTGTTTGGGATTCTTTGACGTAAAATAGATAATAATGTTTATTTCATTTCCTTAGATTTCATGGGCACAGCATAAGAGCCATAGTCAAACGGCAAAATACTTTTAGTACATTCTGATTCCAATGAATCACTGATTTATAAGGAGCGCGAAACAGGATACATAGGCCTTCATAATTATCAATTAATAATTCAATGGTATATACGGATGAAGCTTTCTGATCTCTAATTCGATCAATCCATTTGAATTCCTTTCATAAGAAACATACGACTAACACGATAAAACAATATATTGGATCAGTAAGTTTGGAGGATAGAAAGTTCAGCCTCCTTGTCAAAACCAAAATAATTATAAAGGTGGATAATTTATCCACCTCCATGAAATAAAGCAACAGCAAATCACTGGTGTTATTTGGACAAAAGATGACGCTATCGCACTTTCAATTCTTGAGTCATGAATAAAAAAAAAACTGTTGCCTTTGGAAGGATAAATCATTGAAGCAGACGCTTTTTGACAAACTATATTAAATTACAGTTGCCACGGGGGGGGGTGGACTGGTAATAATAATAGCGACAACAATAATAATAATTGTACATTTATATTGTGCAATTTCTGTATGTATATACTCAACTGTGTATTACAATAATGTTATTATTACCCCAGCTACAGCCGTGCTACCTACATGCGCTTTGCATGGCATTCGAGGAATTTCTTTCAGACGGGTACCCATTCGCCTCACCTGGGTTGAGTGCAGCTTAATGTGGGGAAATTCCTTGCCGAAGGAAAAGACACCATGGCAGGGAATTGAACCCACGTCCCTCAGATTGAAAGAATAACCACTTGACCACTACGCAGCGTGACGCCCCCACATGCATGGTACAGCATGGAAGTCTAAAAGAGAATTTCTGGGGAGAGGGTTAATTGACAAAATATCAACATTTGTTACTGTACCTATAAAAAACTCAGTCCGCTCGTATGCCTTGTTGATTTGGTGTATTTCATATAGACATGATACAGAAAATCATTACTTTAGTTTATTCGGTAGAAATTATGTTTTGGACGACAAATTAAGATCATATCAGCAGAAAAGGTGATCGAAAATTAGTAATTTTTAAAGTATTTTGTTGATGATAATATATATGCTCACATTTTTACTCGGTCGCTGTGCTTTCTCATATTGGATTGCATGATATTTTGGAAACAAAGAAATGCATACAAATGTAAGGTGTGAAACAAAAGCAAATTAAATATGTAATTACCAAAGCATGTAGTTACAATATGGGTTTTAGTGGCGGATCTAGGGCTGGCTCCATGCCCCCCTCCCCGCCTTTTGAAATCCCTGAAAAATGTATTTTTTAGTGTCAAATGCCATGCATACGCAATATATATATATATATATATATATATGTGTGTGTGTGTGTGTGTGTGTCTTATTTTTAACTTCTGGATCCGCCCCTGGTTTATCTTCTGCCAGCATGGTCAAAATATTAATTTTGTTCGGAAAGGACACTTGTGAGGACAGAAACTGATTTAATTTAACAGCATATTGGAATTATCATACCTACCAGATTTGCGGGGAGTGCTGCCTATGGAAATTAACACGCACAGCATGCACCCCCAAGGAAAATGTTGCACCCCTGTTTCCCAGGGCCATGAAATAATGAGTCGAAAGTTTGATGAATATGGCGCTATACAAGTGTTAATTTCATAAACAATTATTAATCAAGACTATGTGTAAAATATCGAATTCGGAGAGGATATTTTTTATAATCAAATTTATAAGGTTTTCAGGTATTTTTCAGTTTTAAACAATCGCTACAATCGCATTTATCGATCGGTTAAACATTATTCCTAACAATAGCTGATAATGAAGGAAAAAAATAAAGGGAAAACTAACCGAAAATCGCCAGAAAAGGGGCCCCTTTCAAATGATACCGGCCGGGGGGGGGGGCACTTACATTGACGAGTGGATACCATGCGCGATGACCAAAAAAGGACGAAAGGATGTCTTGTTCAGGATAGGGCACATTATGCACGTAACGTAATAAGGGTGTCAAAAACACCAAAATAATGAAAAAAATCTATTTTCGCTAGGAAAGCTACGTGTTTACTGAGGGTCACATTTGCGAGGGTACAAACACTTAAGACTAAATGTTTATAAAGGATGTACTTTTTGAGTCAACACTCCCGGTCAACACTACGTGTGTCGAGTACGATTTGCGCGAGAGGTGGGGCTGTACTAAACCCAATTATGTAAGTAAAGGTAAAACGGACGATTTATTAATCGCTATACTTGTTTATTAGGGGTTCAATTGAGGGTTGCCAAGAGTAACGTTTTGTTTTCAGTACTTAGTTAAGAGTTTCACACGCCATAAGGGGTGAATTTTCAGAATATGGAAAATACGTGTTTAGGGTGATTTTCGAGACCCCTTGGTCGCGCATGGTATCCACTCGTCAATGGAAGTGCCCCTCCCCCCAGATACCAGCCCAAATAAACACTCTCTTTTGTATACATTGTCATCTATCGGACAATGCTATATTATTTTCTCGATATAAATCATACCTTTGACATGATACTATTTTTCAGAACATTTTTACTTCAGAATGCAAGTGCTAGAAATGCCTACAAATGATATGCAATGTGCGTTTAATGATTTTTGCTGTAATTTACTTTGGCAAAGAAATTAGTGGCAGCGGTGGGATTCGAACCCACGCCATCGAAATGACTGGTGCCTAAAACCAGCGCCTTAGACCACTCGGCCACGCTACCTTCGTTGCCATTTGGGGGCAAAATAACACTTAATGGACAAATTGGAATATTTATTCTTGGGAGGTTACAGTTTAGGTAAATGATGACGGTGAATGCAAATTTACCACTTTAAGATTACCGCTTGCTGCATATTTCGGAATATTTTTAGAAGATAAACTGAACAACGTGATTTTTTTCTCATCCAATCACACAATCGTTTACTTGCTGCAATAACTTCCGGGTTAAGCAGCGGACAATAACAATAATATTCACTTCACGTGCACACATAAATATACACGCAGAGCCACTTGATTCATGCCATGCATGCACTGCACCACTGACACAGTCACAGAGCTCGTCCATCCCGGCCGGCCAGCCGACAGCGCACCTGTACCTCTCAGCTCACGAGGCGTCGCACGCCGATTTTATTGCGGCCCAAATTGTAAGTGAACTGAACTTAATTCTGAAGGAATCGTGAATTTGCTACCTTGGAAATCGAGCTGACACCAGGCAAGACCGTGCCGATGTCGAGTTTCACTTTGAGGTTAATAAAGGTGGCGGATGCAATGCTTAAAGCCTCGGCTTTAGCTAATTAATGGTAAGTTTAAAATCATTCATAAACTTTATGATAAATTATTAAATAGGCCTCTAGTCTAGGGCTAGGCCTAACTTAAACTAAAGTTTAAAGTTAAAGCCTAGCCAGGACATGTCAACCCCAACAAAAACTTGATTTGAATAAAAAGAGAAAAATTCAACAAGCATAACATTAAAAATTTCGGCCAAATTGTTTGTGGTTTCGGGAACCACTCGTCAATTATATACGGTACGTGCACTTATAAAAAGTCGAAAGTGATTGGAGGTGGAAATAGGGAACCGTGCGTGTGACTGAATAAATTGCTGCTGAATGAAGTGAACGGTCATGACGGTGGTTCCCAATATCACGATAATGCCAAAATATCAAAATCGGATGTAAAATACGAAAGTTATGACAATTTAAAATTTCGCTTCATTTCACAAAACAGGCCTACATGTACCTGCATGACCTGTATGTATCATATGCACATCTTGGTCGGTATGCAAATGAGGAACTGATGACATCACTCACTATTATAATTTCTTTTGTATTTTATTATATGAAATATTTTGATTTGCTTGTCATTGTCATGTGAAATAAAGTTTCATTCATCCCTGAACACGTGGAATTTCATTATTTTAACATTTTGTGCTTCAGGCAAGGAGGTCCTAATCAATAAATCCTCAAATTCGTAAAAATTGAAATATTGTAGATAATTAGGAAGAAGCCAGTACGACAATACACCAGACGGTGGACTGTACTGTTTCCAGAAGAAGAAGAATTCAAACAATAAAAAACAAAAGAAAAAGTGAGTGAGTGACATCATCGACTTTCTCATTTGAATGTAACTAGCTTGTTCACATAACTACTTTGTTAAAAATAACCGAAACTTTGAAATGTCATTTACATCCGATTTTTATGAAATTTTCAGCATTGTGCATGTCTGATTTTTCTCTATTGATTCAAATGAACATTTTTCTGAGGTGGACTTGACCTTTAATTCTTGATATAAAAAAAAGAATATAGACCCAGGCTAAATCTAGATCTAGTTGTGTAAGACTATTAAACCTTTAATTTTTTTACGAGTAACGTTACGTGTAAATCAATGTAATGAACTTTGAAGAAAGGGGGGGGGGAGGTAGGTCTACAAAAAATGAAGAGGGGGAAATCAGGCATAAAATAAATGCTAGTAAAGGGTCTATAATCAGGGTGACCAGACGTCCCATATTTCCTGGGATCATTACTGTTACCTTTATACCGCATCTACTGGGAAAAATACAGCTGGACTGGTTGTGTCTGCAGTCAAGTTTCCAGGTCTATCTTGTACTGTACTTTGTCTTCCTATATTGTAGCTTGGATAAATTGCTATAGGGCCTACTGCATCTGTGCTATTTGTGCTTTGCTGTGCCAATGCAGTGAAGAAATCGCTATTCCCATGCGTCAATGCCACGCAGACCAAAACTTGTCTATTTTTGTTTTGAAGTGATTGACTGTTGTGTTGATGCTGTGACTACTTCAGCTGGCAAAGAATTTCAAACGCTGACCACTCTAACACTCCCGTACAACTGTATTTTGCTCCTTTGCCCCTGCGTCCCGACAAACCTTGTCCCGCCATATTTCAGAATATTGAACAAAACATAGATCTGAATTATAATTAAAAGACTCTACAAAGAAAAAAAAATTTCATCAAATAACTAAAGGAACAGATGATGAAGTACAACAATAAAATTGTTGTAATTGGTAATTGTAAACTTTTGCAAGTTGTGACTTTTTTGCTACCCAATACATTGCAAACAAACTGGCCTTCTGCGTGTGTGTGGCGGGCTACATACATGTAGTACTGGAGCAGATTCTCAACGGTGCAAACAATCTTACATGCTAAACATTTTTTTCACCAAAATAATTTCAAAAAAATTGGCAGGAAATTTTTATAATTATATCATGGATTCTTAGATTACTGATTTGGTGATGTAATCGGAGGAGCAAGTTATTGAGTTTTCATAACTAGATCTAGATCTAGTTTTTTCTGTTTCGTTTTGAGTCTTGTGATTGGTGCGAACTTGTAATGGGATGAGAGATGCCTGTGTGTGATGACACAATGTTTCATCTAATTTTCAAGTTTGACAATGCTTCATTTTGAAAGTTTATTAATTTCTAGTACATTTCATATTTTTAATTTTTTAAATACCTGGTATATTAAAAAAAATATATATCATTAAAGGTCAAGTCCACCCCAGAAAAAAGTTTATTTGAATAAATGTCTTGTGTGAGTTATGGTAGTTTTCAAAGTCAGCTTTGCTGCTATGTTGAATGGCGTGATGCAGGTGAGACGGCCAGAGGCATTCCACTTCTTTCTTTCTTTCTGTCTTTCTTTCAAATAATGAAGGAAACATTTTCCTTTCCTTCATTCTTTCTTCCTCCTTTTTTTCCTTTCTTTTATTTTTTCTTTCTCACATCTTCCCTTCCTTTCCATCACTATTACCCCTTTCAGTAACTCGCTGGCCCGGGCCAGGCCCGGGCTAAGTCGTAAAAAATTGGGAGTTTATGAATGGCGCAGGCCAAAATAGCCTGCGCCAGGCCCGGGCTATTTTGGTGCTGCTTTTATCAGCGCCAGGCCCGCACCAGGCGCCGACCAAAGAGTTTATGAACGGATAGCAGCACCAGGCCCTGGCCAAAATTCCTCGCACGGTCAAAGGTCACATAATTCTGGCCGTGCCTCCGCATCGCGTGTACATCAAATTTACCGCGCGAATATTCAGCGAATACGGAGCACTTCCGCTCTGTATATGGCGTGTTCAGTTACCATGACAGTTTGCCCGTACGTGCCCGAGTTTTTGAATGGGTGATCGTAAAAGTGGCGCGGCTCTGCTATAGTTACTGAAAGCATTTTTTATCGCTTGATGCGGACTATTTTAGCGCGGGCCTGGTACGGACCCAAAAATCATGAGTTACTGAAAGCAGTATATGTAGCCTTCTTTGTTGATGTATATTTTTTTATTAAGACCTCGCTCGTACAGCGTGCTTTGTCGATTGTCCCTTATTTCATTAGTTGTAAAATCTAGTTACCCTGAGTCTTATATAGGGGTCTAATTTTAATTTACCAGGAATTCGACATGTGCTGCCATTCTGTTTGACATGTATCTCTTTTTGTCATAACTAATTTCACAAGCAGTACAGTCACTGAGTCAGTCACCAAAACACACCAAATACCCCCCAACAAATGAGTTTTTGGTATCCTTTCTTCAAATTGTTTTTTCTCATTGCATGAATGAGGAATAATCTAAATAATTTCAGTTGAAAGAGGAGATTCTAAGCTTTACAATGGTACATGTAGGTC
This sequence comes from Lytechinus variegatus, assembly GCF_018143015.1. Lineage (NCBI taxonomy): Eukaryota > Metazoa > Echinodermata > Echinoidea > Temnopleuroida > Toxopneustidae > Lytechinus > Lytechinus variegatus. Next base: position 22,622,315 of record NC_054749.1, read on the forward strand.
ACTTGTCTAATGTATTTGTGATTAAGTTATGATAAATTATTGATAAATCTCAGTTTCGTTTTGGGTGGGATGCACTGTATAGTCATATTTATATAATATTGGATGGCCTTGAGGTTAATACAAGGAAATATTGGACGAGCTTTGCATAAATATTGGACGAGTCGAAGACGAGTCCAATATTTTGCAAAGCGAGTCCTATATTTCCTTGTATTGACCGAAAAATGGGACATCCGGTATTATGATTATTATTCATACAGAGAATTTTAGCAAATAATTTTTAACTTACCCTCCCGCCCTGAGACTCTGACTCTGCTGTGTGATGGGGGGACCTAAAGCTACGCACTTTGTTTTCAAACAATAAAAACTGTCCCAATTTTAATATTTCAACAAATTATATTTCACTAATTTGTGGCAAACATTCTAAAGATCATTAACCAAGGAGAAAATATCACAAAACTCACTAATACGAAAATCCCGTCGTGTTTTTCGAAAACCTCTTAATTTCGCCGCCCGATGTAGAAGGGGTCCTAAAGCTACGCACTCGATTTATCATGCAAAAAAATAGTATTTCCTGTGCCTCAATTTCTAAAATATATTCAAATTATTATAGGATAAAATGAAATTAAAGCGAATATAACTCCAAACTTCCTAACAGTTGTTGGTTTTCTCTGCATTTAGAGATTTACTGCAGCCTCTAAAGAAAAAATTTAATAGGAATTGTTCATCACTCTGCAGTCACAGTTCCACACACAGTGCGCATTTGCCATTGAAAACTGCATGCGCGCGCGATGAGTGGTGCGTACACTTCGGGAATTCCCCTTCTAGTCGTCCAATATTTTCAATATTGTGTCACCTCGGAAAAAATATTAGGCGAGTTCAACAAACTTTTTAAGTGGGTCGAGTGCACCAACAAAATAACACTTGTATTTGGGCTCTAAAATTGTCTGTATGAATAATAATCTTGAATATTCATGAATAAAGTTGCGATTTCTGTGCAAACGCAATTTGCAATGTTTTGGAATTAGCAATGATAAATACGTGTGAGGAAACTGATACTGGCTCTAAATTACCAATTTTGAGACTGATAGAAGCGTGAAACTTTGTGAAATGTGAGATGAGTTGGTTTTGATGAATTTTAAGGTTATTTTCTTTCATGTGTTATATATTTTCCCCCATAAAGTGACGGACTAGCAGAGCGAGTTACCATGATGTTTGCAGAGCTACCAAGTCTCACGCATTATGCGTGAGACTCAAGCATTTTGGACTCTTGTTCATCCCCTCAAATCTCTGTCTCACGCAACTATCACAGCCTATCCCCATATAAATTGTACACAATGTCTGTGATCTCACTCAAATTCACAGAAAATCTCACGCATAGCTGGTCTTTGAACTTGGCATCTCTGTGTTCGGGTAGGTGTAGCATAGTGTAGTGGTACATGTAGTGAAGTGGGGTGGAGCCTGCATGAACATCACTTGAGGTACAGGGTGATATGCACTGGCATAGGCCTACAGATAGAGGGGGCTTGGGGCCATGAACCCCAACCCCCCCAAAAAAAAAGGTTTCTCGAGGTTCTGCAGCTCTAGTCGCCTTTAAATGCATCGTTTTCAATGTTTCATGTTTGCGTTTGCAAGATGTAAATTTTATTTTTATGACCGACAAAAATTGATTGAATACAATTGTGGTTAGAACTTTGTAAAATAGTGTCAATTGCATGTCAATCTACATGTACATGTACATGTAGTCTACTTTTCCAGATGAGGAAGTTGAGTTCAATGATAGATCAAGTGATGACGGAGCCTGAATAGTTTTCATTGTGCTCAGTATCATGTATCTAGGCCTGCAGTATTCCAGCAAAACATTGCCAATATTATTTATGATGGACAGATATTTAGAGAGAGGGAGGAGATGGTGAGAGGGGAGGAGGAGTGCATGTAGGACGGTTGAAGTTTTTGGGAGGATGCAAGGCATTGAACCTCTAAATATTTGGAAACCTGACACTTGTAGGACACTCACTTGAGGACAGGTTAGTCTCCAAGCATGCCAGATATTTTTACTACACTAAGGAGTATGCTTTTATCCACCATCAGACCAAGATTGATCTTGCTGGAAATAAATCTGGGGTTGGGGGTACAGATTTTTTAAAATATACTGATTCTCCATAGTTACATAAAACTCTTTATATTAGAGTATGGAATATGACATTTTAGTTTTGAGACCTGGGATTAAAACAATCATGTATTTTTTTCACTTTTTGGTGGTCAGGACACGTTAAAGTTACTGTTATGATAAACTTTGTCATCCAATGGTAACTACCCTAAATGCTGATCAACAGCCAATCAGAATCAAGGATTCCATGGAAGTTACCATTGGATGGCAAAGTTACCATAATTGTAATTTTAATGCAACGGGCCCAAGACCCTGGTACATGTATGACAAAGTAACCCAAGCTAGAGAGGAAAGTCAAGGATAATTCGAGATATTGCGTGAGATTTTACTTCCCAAGGTTTCTATTGGAATTTGATGTAAAAAAGCAAAAACAAACAAACAAAAAACAATAAACAAGCAGTGAAAAAAAACCTTTGTACATGTATTACAAAATGAAGAACTCCCACAATATATATGTGTATTTATGAAGAACTCCCACAATATATATGTGTATTGCATTAGTGACATTATTATGAGCCATAGAGTTATGTACTAACAGTCATTCAGATTTTTCTCCATACATGTATTACAGTCATATGCTGCATGTACCATCTGAAACATTTACATCCTGCTGTACATGTACAAGACAACGCAACTCTTGTTCTTTCATGGTTCATCCTGACCTCATTATGACGAACTCCAATATATGATATTGACCTTGTCCTATTAGAATGGCAGGCTGGTTTTTATGTACACAAAGAGCGGCTGATATCTGCAGAACTGCACGTATGCACCAGCGCCACCCACTGCCATGTTTGGGAAATCAATTGTCATTCAGGGCCTGTTGTGATGATGTCATCAAGGGTTTATGGGATTGTTGTCTGACTATGTGACGTCAAGATTTGTTGTGATTGTTTGCAATAGACTGGTACTAGAAACTTCTGGTGCTGTGTTGTAAACAGAAAGTAATCAGCTTTATATTGTGGCTGATCTATCCAAAATGGAATGTGAACTTGAGTTTCAGAATTATCTTTATTCTTTGCCGATCATTCTCGAACATAGTTAATTCAGGGGCGGATCCAAGATTTTCCATAAAAGGGGGGACATTTTTCCACTGATAAATTGACAAGCAAAAAAACGATGTCTTCTTTTTCAAGGGGGGGGGGGCACGGGCCAGCTGTGTGCCCCCCCCTGGATCCACCAGTGCCCTTCTTGGATATCATAAGCCTATTTTGTATAATTGTTCTGGGGCATGTATGAAAATTTTTACCATTTTTTTTTCATTTCAAACCCAATTGCTCCCTCTGCTGTTTCACTACATTTGCTGTTTAATAAATAATCCATTTGAAAATACAAAATAAGTACCGTGTGATATCATTTTCTCTATTTGCCTGATTCACTTTCATGATGGTCCAAATGACCCCTATAATTCTCCAGGTGGAATGCTGTGGGGGTGAATATCATTTCAAAAGTCGCCCAAGATCTGCTACAAACTATTTTCAACTTTTTTAATATATTTTTAAAATCAACATTCTCTATTTACATTGCAGAATAATATTTACTTCAATCATATAATTCCTGATTACACAAAAAAGAGTAGCCCCTTTAAACTTAAGAAATAGCATGTAAAGCTCAGCAACTGCCTAAATGTGTAAAAAAAAAATTGCTTCTCAAAAGTAAATATTATTTCATTCACGTACTTGTGCAATATTGAATACATAATGGCTTGGAAATATATTCAAGGTGAGTAGGTCGATTCAGCCTAGGCCAAGTAAATTTTTTTTTACCTAGTTTCCTGTTTTTCAGTTCCAAATCACTAGCTTCCTAGGATGTTATTTTCCTCCAGTGCTTTATACTCTCCAACTTCCTGTTCATCTTTCAAATTTACATTTTGTTGTGTCGTTACAGGAATGCCCTTAGTACCATACTGTCGCGCATTGCAAACGTGCAGAAACATCCTTAGTTGTGCACATTGTGTACATGTAAGGTGAGGTGCGCGGAAGTGTGTTGCTACGGGCGTTCCTACACCAACACCACAATTTACAGTGTATGTTGCAAAAAAACATCCCTTGTCCAATAGGCCTTCTCTATTACTCGCATGTACTGGTACACTGTTTTATTTTGTTTTTTTTTAGTCCACACTTAATATTCCAAAAACCTAGTTCTCAGTGTGTACAGTGTACATATTGAACATAACTGACAATGGTGTAGAACTTTCATTGTTTATACTAGCAATCCACATCGGATTTATTTCATCAGGATGTCATTTAAATCCATTTTAATTGTAATTTTATTTTTTTTTGCATTGTATTTCTGGAGATAACTATATTAATGATGTAGCATGCAAAGGATTGATCTTCAACCACTCATCACATTAAAAAAAACTGAACAGTCCTGTTAATGGTTTGTGCAGTACAGTGCATGTAACTCGGCAGAATTTTTGTTAAGTTTGGGTAATATCTATTAATTTATAGCAACATTAACATCTAATTACATACATAGTGTATGAGAATATGAGTCCTTTTTTTTCTTCTTTACATTAAAACTAATAATCAAAACAAAAATGTGTACAGTAAAGGGACCACTATGAGTTTCATATCCTATATATTATGTTGACCAAAATAGTATTTTTGCTGTGTTTGATTACAGGTACTTGGTGCTTTTATAGGAAATGTCTCTTTAATACTTGCTTTCTTTTGAAAATGTAGGGAAAAGAAATTTCAATATTGTACAAATATCAAGTCTTTGTATACCTGTTCACATATTTGTATTTGAAATTCTTCCCCCGTTGACATTCTAATTAGAAAGTTAATAGATCAAAGTTACAAGATGGAATTCTTTAAAATAGAGTGGCATATGGTAGAAGAAACTTAAAATATTACAAATTACTATTTTATGTCCTTCCCATAATAAGGAATACTTTGTGTGCTACTCACAAAATTTATTGCTTGAAAATGTAATGATCCTTGTGAGGTCAATACTCAGTCAAAGTTAATTATGGCCATGGTTCAGCCCGGGAAGCATTTCACAAGACTAATTAGCCCTCAGCCAATCAGATGTAAAGATTTCTAGGAGCTTTAAAGATAAATTCCAGTTCTGGTAACAATCTAAAAATGACTTTTTTACAGAATCGAATATAATGACCACCCAAGTGTCTGTTTGTTTTAAACAATATGTGCCAAAGGATTCTGGAAGAAATTGTGTAATTGCTGAGAAATAAGCAAAATAAGCGCGGATTCAGTCACTTCTGTCGAGTCTTTATTTCAGCAATAATAATACACTGTCCCACGTGTGCCTATCTGTGTTGGTGATCTTCAGTGTGAACATTTTTCAGGGTAGATTTCAAGATTTCACAAAGTTCAGTTTATGTAACTGTACCAGGTCTAGATCCTCGATGGTATACTGACAATTAAGCCTGGTTTTACAGACTTTCTCATGAAATCAGTGTTTACTGCAACTCCTGGCATTTCTCTTTAAAGGGGAAGTTCATCCTGAAGAAAACTTTGTTGTGAAAATAGCAGAAAAAATAGTAAAAAATATTGGTGAAGGTTTGAGGAAAATCCGTTAAAGAGTAAGAAAGTTATTAGAGTTCAAAATTTTAGATTTGTGACGTCATAAACGAGCAGCTGCCCCATGTGTTATGTAATATAAAATGTATGAATTTCAAATTTTGTATGGTTCCTGATGACTCAATTTTGTTTTCTTTTCATGATCGGGTGTGAAATGATTTGTCTATTGATATACAAAAGTTACAGTGAAAACCATTTTCAATTTTCTGAGAAAATGACATTTCATTGTCTTGATTTTTTACCATTCGCTATGTAGGAATGCTGCTCGCATATGACGTCACAAATCAAATAATTGAAATTCTAATAACTTTTTAATTATTTGATGAATTTTTCTCAAACCTTCGGCAATATTTTTTTATTTTTTTTTGCTATTTTTACAATAAACTTTTTGTCAGGGTGAACTTCCCCTTTAAACAAGTGAATGAAAAATCACTGACTGTATGTTTCATGAAATGCTGCTCCCCAGGCCCTTCTCAGAATCACAGTAGGTTGCCGGTGCTGTTTTTTTTCAGAAGAGAGATATTGCATTTTGATTCTTGTCCTGGTTTACCAATCATGCATACATGTACAAACAAGCAGCCTTTGGTCCATGTTGTGATTTCAAATGTAACTTGTCTTTTGGAATTCATCATTTTTATGCTCCATTTGTATTAGGGTTGCAAAATTCCCGGGAATTTTCACATTGGAAACTTTCCATGGGAATAAACGGGAATTTATTGGGAATTTTGGGAATTTTCGGCAATTTTCGGGAATTTTCAAGAAGTGTTGGGAATTTTCAAAAAGTAGCAATTTTCTGATATTTATATACAGGAATTGAAAGGATTGCCCTGGCAGATGATGCTTGATTGTGCTTTGTCAGCAAGTTTCAAGCCAAATATAATGCTAAGACAGTCAGACAAGGCAGAATTTCATTTAAAAGATGAATTACAGTATTAATTACTAGTTGAATGATATGTGCGATGGCAGTTCATGTAACACTGCAAATGCTTTACACAAAGGATATACATTGTTCAAGGATTGATGCCTCTTGGATATTCTGATCTTTTTGCAGATGAGAATCATTATTAATAATTATGACATTATTGTTATTAGCATTATATTATTATTATTATATTATCATTACTTTATTTCTCATTTATTTCTGCATAACAGAAGTGAGAACTTGGTGCTGTTTGCAGCATTAATCTGATAGGCCAACAGTTTTCTGGTCCAAGCTTAAAGTTAATTCCAGTTCAATTATCCCTCTATTTTGTTCATTATTTTCAAAATACTAGATCAAATTAAATGAGATTGTCATTTAATATTACAAAAGATATGAGATTGATAACAAGTTTCTCAATCTCAATCAAGGTCAAAAGTCATTTGAGGTCAACAAACTTTAATAGTGCATTTTTTTCTCCCTTTGTGAAAAATTATTCATCTTGATTGTTTTCAATGTCAGCCATTATAATATTGTTATTTCTTGCCCCTCATTTTTTTTGGGGGGGTGGAGGGGGCATCAGAAATAAATTGGTAATTCAACATTTTTCGTTCCTGGACCTGATTTTATCGCATTTAAAGACTCAAGCCAGTGCCATAGCTGCTGGTGGGATTAGTCTGCTGTCCAAAACTAGTCTGCAGGCACAGGCCCTGATTGAAACTTTGATCAAAAAGTGGGTCTCCATGCAAAGACTAGCACATAAAATCTTGCTGTTTCCTGAGTGTGAGGGCCTTCAGTTTACAAGGCATGAGTAGGCTACACATTCAGACCTTTAACTCGAGTGAAGGCTTTACACAGCAGAGTAAGTGCAAACCCTTCACTCGAGGAAAGTGGTCAGAATATGCAGCCTAAGGTTTCTGCCAATGACTTGTGTACAGAAGGTCCTTTTGTGAAACAGAAAGTTGTATTCGTGCTAGTCTTGTGTGAAGTCCCACTTGTGGATCAAAGTTTTAATAAGGGTCTATGCATGCAGACTACATGCAGGGGGCAATGTTCTCCTTACATTATATAATGGCAGGATCTCACATAAAAACATTGACATTTAAAGAAAAATGAAAAAAAAGTGTATTTTTTATTTTTTTCATTGAATTGAAAAGCTTAAATTTTGTACATAATGCTCTACATGTTACTGGATACATACATATGTACTCTAATGTATTTAGGTACAGTTTGATGAATATTTTATACCCTGGGCAATTTAAAGAATGAAGAATAGTATAAATACAAATGGAAAGTATGATATTTGAGAATATCAATTTATAAATTTGTATTTAAAAACAGAATTTATCACTTTTCGTGAAAAAATGAAAATTCCCGAAAATTCCCAAAATTCCCGGCAGCTGAAAATTCCCGAAACTTTCCATGGAAATTTTCCAAAATTTCCGGAAAGTTTCCAGCCCTTTGCAACCCTAAGTTGTATGTTGTATGGATGAATGAGAGAGAGAGAGAAAAAAGACATTGAACACTTGCTTGTATTGAATGTACATTAGTGATTAAAAGATCTACAGTTGTAATTCAATCTTTCTGTTCATTTCTTTGTAGGCCTGTACTTGTGTTCATATTTTAGATATTGAGCTATCATTTATCTGTTTATTTATTCTGCAAGACCTGCATTATATGAAAATGTTTTATGGAATTATTGTTTCCTATTGTACCTTTGCTAAGTACATGAATCAGTTGAAGCAAGGACTCTACCCCCGGGGGGGCACTCGACCAAAAAAGTGGTGGGGGTGCGCTGCGGGCGAGACAAAAAACGGGGGCCTTGGAGCGGGCTTATTGTAAAAAGGAGGGTCCTTGGAACGGGCTTCGGAACGACAAATGTTTGTGAAAACGGGGGTCCTTGGAACGGATCGCCAGCATATGAGCGCGTATGCATCCCAACGGAACGGTCATGCGTGCATGATGCAGCTAGCGCGGCCTCCGCCGGGGAGCTCTGCGGCCGCTTTTCAACAAAATTGCAGCTCATCCAACGCGATCGGAGCGGCGTAACGAAAAATATGCGAAGCTTTGGAGCGGATTTCTCTCTTCTTTTTTCTCGATAAGAAGAAAATGCTATGCCTTGGAGCGGCTTTCTTTGTTCTTTTTCTCAACAAGGCAAAAATGCTATGCCTTGGAACGGAAATTTGAGTGTAAAAATGGGGGTCCCCTCCGCGGCACATACCCACTATGCGTTATATACTGAGTGCCCCCCCCCCCCCCCCGGACTCTACCACAAGTGGCTGGAGCTTGTCGGACCAAGAAGATATCACCTCTCCTTGGTCAGATCATGGACCTGCCATGGTCAGATCTATAGTTCCCAGTTTCCCTTTGTTGACCTCACCCATTGTCCACATTAAGGTCACTCAGACCCCAGGGACTGACCAGACAGTCTGGCTACCATGATTGGCCAGTTTCTCAGAAACCAACTAGCAAGTAGGTCATTGTGATCTGAGCTGACCTTCTGTTATTGTCTTAGAACCATTGGTCATCCTGTTGTCTTGTGATGTCACACACAGTGTGGTCAAGTTAGTCCATTCAGGCCGACCAACACAATGGCTGGAAGTTTCTAGAGGAGGGATAAGGAAAAGCAGGTCACTTTTTGTGAAGTACTTCAACTTCATCTTGTCTTTCATATTTTTGCACAGGTCTTCATTTACAGTATGTACAGTTATCCTCTTCCACTTTGGTATTAAATTTAATTTTAATTTTCTAAATGAAGTAGAGATGTGTGATATTTAATGTAGTGCCTATTCTATGGATAGTGCCCACAAAGACAGACCTCAACAAACAAATAATGCTTGACTTTACATCTAGGTCTACATTTAGAACATGTTAAAAATAGTACAACATGTATTTAATTTATTTTAGACATGCATATATTTGATCAAATGTTCTGAGAGATTCATTTACATGCATGACTCATTTATAATTGATTATGTCCTTCTCAAACTATATTGTAAGTACATGTATCCGCATTTGGATATCTTTTTAATCGCATTTTCTGTATCAGATCAATAGTTTTATCAGATCACCTGCAAATTAAAGCATCCATATTGCATGTGAATGTATATCCACATCCCCAATCCACACAGCTACATGTATACTTGTTTATGATGACGAGCATTATCCACTCTTGGCCAAAACAAACCTCAGGAGAGAAACACGAGATCGTGCCACACTGACCAATCACAGAAGAGGTCATGTGACGTTACAGACAGAATGGGATGACCAAGTTCAACTTGCAACCAGTGTATAGTCTTCAGAATTCAGACTTCATGTTATTTGAAATTGAAACCCAAATTAATTGTAATAAAAATGGTGTTGTTTTTTTTTGTTAAGCACACACTGTCCAGATGCTCATAGGGTAGTATGTGTTTTTTTTTTCTAGCAGCATTTCAAGCTATGCAAAGAGTCTTCAGCACAGAGCTTTGTAATCTCATACATGTATACTATTTTAGAAACTGATTCATAATTCAACAAAATACATTTATATGTGGTTTTGGTCAATAATCTCTATTAAAACTTTAATCCTTAAATTGGCAGTATGAAAATGTCAATATATATGTATATACATATAATTGTACTACACTATACAAAAACTATATTTTAAAAATCATATTGTTTCTTCCATCCAGATTGGTAATTTTCATTCTAAATATGGGCCAAGTTTTTTGGAAAAAAAATCATTCAGCCAGATTTTGATGGTCAGCTGAGTTATGCTGTACTCAGTAGGTTGATGGCTTGCAGTATGCCTACAAAAGATAATGCATGGACATACATGTAGCAACAACAGTATTTGCATGAACCATGGAGCTATCAAATACAGAAAATAGCTCTGTGCATAAACCACCAGCTAGACAAGTGTTGTTCTTCTGTGGAAGCCCCCAGTTACTCAACTACATGTAAAGTTTAGTGCTCTTGGCCCAGTCTTACAAAGAGGTACGATTGATCTGATCAACCTCAATTCTATGGAATTCCATCAATGTCATATTTTTTTCTACAGGAAATTTGCTGCACAAAGTCCTTTGTTTAAAGCGAAGAGGAGCACACTAAATTTTCAGGAAAACAATGGATGTATAGATATACTGCATATCAAGAAAAATCTTTGAACAAACATGCATTTTAGATGTTGATGTTGCTGGCTTTCCATTGGTGTGGTGGATCAGATCATTCCCAACTCTTTGTAAGATGGGGCCCTGAAGTTGGAATCATGAATCTTTTAATAGCTGGTGAGCCTGGTGCAATGATATAGGCCTATATCGCTGAATGTATCTTCATTCTGAATAGTTGATGTGGTAGTACAGCAATTGGCATGAGAGAAAATAATTGGCACATTTGACATTGTCAGTCATCATGGTGTTTCCCAGACCTCAAATCAATCACTGAAGTGACATTCATGTACTGCATTTACAATGTAGTGCATCAGCATGGAGCTATTAATACATGTAGCTCCATGGCATAAGCATGCTTGATGTAGATCACTCATACATATTTTGATTTGCTGCCAAATAGATTTAAATCTCCTTGATCACGCTAAAGGGTCAGTAATGTGATTTATACTTGAGTATCATCCAATTTCAGTCTAATACCCTTTTCATAAACCTATCCTCCAATTAGCCGCCTAAGAGTAATGCGGATAATTCAATAAAAATTGCGTTCATAAACTCCAAAAATAAGCCGCATTATTTTTACGAGCGCCCGTCCTGAAAAAGGGGGATAATCGCCATGACAACTGGACACGCCCCCTCCGGTGTGGTTGTGTTGGAAAAGGGTGACCTTGTGACCGCACCATGGCAATTATCCGCATAATTTGGAAATGCGTTCATAAACTCAAAATCTTGTCCCGATGCTGCTATTATGCGGATAATAGCAGCATCAGAGTAATGCGGATAACTCTTGTCCTCCTCCAATTTTACGACCAAATTATGCTGCTATTAGCCGCCTAATTCATTTTAATGGGGTTTATGAAAGGGGTATTAAAGAAGTATAGCATAGCAGCCAATGAATTCTTTCTCAACTGGAAATTCTTCATGAAACTGAAAATTAGAATTTTGGATTTTGGCGTAGGGCCTGTCCATTGAATATCGCCCTTTATTCTTTTCAGTGATTGGATGTCAAAGAGGTACAGATATGTCCTGAAATTTTCAGCCCATTCCATATCTGAGATTAAGAAATGGGTTTATATCGAAAAAGAACAAAAAATACTTCGATACATTATTTTGATCTAGTACCTGATCAAATTGATGCTCAGGCAAAAATGCTAAATTTTTTATGAATTTTCACTTTATATCCTTCACTTAATACCTGTTGTAGGGCATACACATTTGAGGGAGATTTCATACCAAAACTTGAAATAAACTTAAATAGGGGCTAACATTGATGCTTGTGCATGAACAAATAATTGTCTGGTTCAATGAATTCAAATTCTAGAATATTCTATACAAATAATCTCTTTCCATCAAACCACTAAAAAACCATGACTGCCTTGGGCATTTACATGTACACAGGCAGGTATATTTGCATTTGAGCCACAAACCGCAGGCTTTGTGACCTGAGCATACAGAAGGGTTGTTTACCAGAGACTATACCAGGGTTCAATGCGTGGGCAATGCGTTTACCAGGGTTGTACATGTATTTCCATCCTTTGCAAGCAGCACTAAAAGAGCATGCAGCGTGAGAGACATTGTTTTGGTCGGCTAGCGAGGCTGTAACAGCGATTTCAACAACTCGTGTATTGCTCCATGCGTAGTGTATGTTTCCCCCATATGGTTCATGTGTCGCATCATATTCGTCATTGAAGTGGAATGTTTTGGCTGTTGTTGTAATTATCATTGCAAGTTTTTCAACAATATTGGTGGATATTGGAAATTTTGATGTTCATAAAGGTAAGTTAAAGGCATTTTATGAACATTATTTTATTCTTGATATTATTCAGCTGAAAACCTTTACCCTGGATCGTAAAATACGTCATATGTTTATTATACAGGAAGAGTACCTGGATAAATATATCTCTTGGAAAGATCATGTTTTTTAGATATTTGTTTGATACAGTAAACAATATCAGACATACAGACAAAACAAGATTTCATCTTATTTTTCATATCTGAAGCATGAAAACATCAAGATTTTTGGTTTATGATAAGATGAATTATATGATTGATTTATAACTCTTCAATAAGGAATTAGGCTTATGTGTCATTTGGTAATTTGTACTGAATTATAAATTTGTACAATGTCCAGCCTACATGTACATGCATAGTTGCATCAAGGAGCTTCCGAAGCTCATTGGTTGCATACATGTATGTATTGTTATTGATTACATTAGACTCCTTTATTCAAATGGAAAAATCTGGATATTGCGAAAGCCCTTGCCACTTTGGCACCCTGTAACACCATTGTTGTATGATATTACATGTAGCCTAATTATTTATTGATTTTTTTTTCCAGAAATTTGTTTTAATTCCATTGGTACATTTACAGTTGAAGGAGAAATCTAATTCACAAGTGAATTGGATGGAATAAATCTCTTGCAAAAGGATTTATTGAAAAAATTGTGTCGGATTTAGGTCAAGCATGAAAAATACTTTTTTTAGTGTATATTATAGTTAATAAATGAAATAACTTTGAAAATTTTGCTTCCTAACGTCAAATATGTACCATACCTTTCCAATTGAATTTATAAGGAGATTTTTTGGGGTATTGAAATGTCATTAATTTTCAATTGTTCAAATATAATTTGAAATATATTTCTATTTTTTTTTATCTTTTTTTTTTCAAATGGAGAACTCTTTGGGCTCAACTTTTGTTCAAAGGCCCTGGATTTTTCAAGCTCGCAGTTTAGTCGAGAAATGCTTGTATAATTGAGAAATGAATAATGGAATAACACAGATTCAAAGTCCATCCAAACAGCTGATTTAGTTTGTATTGGCAGCATTTCAAGTAGATATTGGAGCGTCCAGCTGATTAATATTCCATAGATTTATTATATCTATTTACATAATTTTCTATGTTTGCAGATTTCAGCTTGAAGGAAATTGTAAACAATGGAAGAAAAAAAAACCCTAGATGCGATTATTGTGTCACAGAACTCTACTGGTCGGGTGGGGTCACAACTTTGTACTTTGGACTATGATTCGTAAACACTTAATACATACATGTATGATAGTTTGCGTCATGGACTCGTACATAATGCAGGTATAACATCCCCAAGAAACATTTGGATTTAGCTTAGTAATACTTATTTTTTCTGAAAAGGGTGTTTTTTTTTCTTTGGGAGTGAAAATGGGAAAGGAAAGGGTTTTCCCAAGATTAATCAAATTTTCTGAATACGCAGATGTAATATTTGTTAGTTTGTAAAGACAATATGAAAGCTTGTATAATTTTGGAAATTGTATTTTTATAGGGCTTACATGTATATCCACATGTACATCTTCTGTAGTCATTTAGAAAAACAATATATAGTGAGTGATTGTATTACGGCCTTGTACTACCGAATGCGCGCATTGTACACATCAGAAAATAATTTCATATGCTCAAAATTTTGCAACATTCTTCCAAAGGAATCGAAAGATGATGAAAAATGGTCAAAACACACTTTTAAAGTTTGTATATTGTCAAAATGATAAGATAGGGTCAAAATAGCTCATCAGTGATTTTGATGTTTTCTCAACTTTTTCCCATAGAAAACACATGTTGGGTAATACCACATGTGGAGTTGAATAAGATACCTTTTCAAGTAACCAAAATACATGCACATGTATTTCACATGCTAAGAGGGGTCCAAATTTTTGTTTACATATTTGTATTTTGAGGGTATTTGTGTATTTATGGAGAAAGTTTGTTGAATTTGATGCGAATAATGTGTTTGATATGATTAAATTCATGAAAAGTATTTGGTAATAATACTATTCACTACCATATAGGCCCTAGTACATTTAATCATGGATGTATCATGTAGAGCTTGTACCCTGGAATGGTTTAAAACCGACATGAAATTATGAATCATGGGATTCAGCAGATCTAGGAAAGATACTTTGCATTGCAATGAAGAGTAAGCCGATGGATGCATGTACATGTATCACAGATGCTAGTTTCAGTTTAGTTCAGTTTCAGTTTATTTATTCAACCAATCATAAAAACAAAGAAAAATACAATGTAAAACAATTAAATGAAAGGTTTGGACCCCTATAAGAAGCAGTGCTTGTGAATTGGGGCCCAACATATATACAACACATTAAAATTGATACAATACAATACATAATATACAAAAGGGGCGGGGGAAGAAAAAAAAAAGATAAACAAATTGGCTGGCCATCATTCAACACTCTCTCACACACACACACACACACCCACACCGAACACACCATACAAACACATATCCTAATCATCTGAAAGCAGATCATGCAGAAAGAAAAGTGAGAAAGTGAGGTAGTGAAAGCTAGAAAGAGAAAAGGAAAAGGAAGAGAGAGAAGATGAGAAGAGAAAAAGGAGATGGTTAAAAAGAATGCAGCAATACATCAACAATGGGTTAAGTCTCTGAAAAAATCTCTTTTACATAATTCCCTAAACCTTGACAAAGTGGTACTAGACCTGATATTATCATCTAAACCATTCCATTTGCTTAGACCCCTGTTACATCTGAGAGATTCCCTACCTCGGGCCGGCCCGGGGCCTACCTCGGGTCGGAAAGAAATCAGATGTAAACATCCCAACCCTACCTCGGGCCACCTTTTAGCGAACCTACCCGAGACCACATTCAGAGGTAGTCTCGGGTAAGTATCGGGCCGGTCCACCGATTCGTAGATGTAAACGCACACAAGCTTTCGAACCTATCTCGGTCCGTTCGCCAGCTGTCAAATTACGTCATAGCGCGCGCTATCCCCTCCCCAGCCCCGTCGTTCTTCGAATGTTTTTGCGGCATGCGACACGTGAATTGTGATTGATAAAGTCTTTGATTTGATTGAAAAGAAGCATTTTAAACGTACATGTATCCTTTTCAAGTCGATCATATCTTCAACGACTGCTGGGATCATCAGCATTCTTTCAGAATCTCGGGTAACTTCAATTATTCGGAGCCTAGATCAAGAGCGCCTTTTAAAGGTGTCAGCAATCGGATGCCGCTCGAAACAGTACAGATAGGGGAGGGAATAAACACTGTGATGTAAACAGACCACATTTCGGACTCGGTCCGTTCGCGAAGCTAATCCACCAATAATCCAGTCAAGGTTGCAAGTGGACTCGGTCGGGTCTCGGGTAGGAAACTTTCAGATGTAACAGGGGTCTTAGTCCTACATACAAAAATGAATTCAATGTTTTGGTAGTGCGTACACGTACACGTGGTTTGTGTAATAAAAATATTTGCCTAGTATTTTACGAATGGATGAGAGAATTATTTACAAACATATTTTTAAAGATTTGAGGAACATTACCAATATGAAAATTAAACATAAATATGAGTGTGTTTAGTGTTACATGCTCCTGAACTGGAAGAATCTTCAATTGTACAAATAAAGGATTACTATGAGCGTTGTAATCAGAATGAGCAATTATTCGAATTGCTTTCTTTTGAAGAATTTTTAATTTGATGTAATGAGATGAAAATGAATTACCCCAAATGATATTGCAATATGATAAATGTGGTAATATGATTGAATTGTACATGTACAATAACATTAATATCTTAGATGGAACAAAACACCTTAGTTTATATAATATGCCAATACTTCTTGATATTTTTAAAGAGATATTATTAATATGAGTCTTCCAGTTCAGGAACTCATCCACAGTTATACCAAGGAAGGTTATCGATGGAACACATTGAAGTGTAGTATTTTCAACAAGTATTGCCTCAAGTATTGCCTCAAGATTTTCTATTCAATGCTATTCAAAGACAGATAGGATTTCCAAACTGTACAAGGTACAGTTTCATCTCTTTTAATGAAAACACTGAAAAGGATTCAGCATCACTTGAAAAATTCTGGATGTGGTTTCATGTATTGTTTGTTTGAATTGATATTTTAATCAGTAGGATGTGCTTTGTGCAATATACATGTATGCATATAACTTCAGGCATTTATGCACAGATAATATTAATCATTATCATCATCATCATCTTTATCAACATCAACACCATCATGAACAACGTCATCATTCTCATCATCACCATCATTATCAACATCAACACCATCATCATTATCAACATCACCATCATCATCATCATCACCACCATCACCATCATTGTCATCAACATCAAATCCAATACTGTTCTTACAATGTATATACAGATCTTTGTAAGTTTGTAGGGCCTATACTTGTTTTATTTTTAATCACAATTCACACAAAATCTCTTATTATGAAGTTTAATATGGTATTGATGGCTCCTTAAATGTTTTTCTTTTGTCAGAATTATTTCCAATCATTTTGATATCGCTGAAGGTAAACATACTTGAAGTTGTTAAAAGCAAGGATGGAAGTAGAGGGCAAACGATACTGGCAATGACTGATGTGCCACGTGCAGCCAAGATTGGCTACAGATTGTTTCCTTATCACGTCACACACTGTATGGGGTCATGTGACCTGGATTGACCCAGATTGAGAGGAAAGGGCATACTGTATTCACCAGAGTACTACATCGCTATCATGCATTCAGTAGAGTTGGTATTGGGAATGGCAATCAACATTGTATGATTTCAAGGCCTACATTATGAGCCTTGTCTTCTAGTGTATTCCCATATTACAAATTTTTATGACAAAGGTTAAGCTAATTTGAAAAAAAAGCTACATTATGCTAGTGAATGCCATATGTTAAAGCTTTTCAATATACATGTAGTCAACATACATATTTCATGTACATTCATTTAAATTTCTTACAGTTTAATGCTGATTATTTTCCTACTTTTCATCATTAAAATCACTATGTTCACATTATCCTCCCTTCAATCACCATAAAGCCTCTTCAACAATCTAAGATAATTGAATGTCATTATACGAATCTCAATGATAGGTGGACTTTGAACTGTTTGTGACAAACTGTTCCACTACCTTGTTGTTCAGGGAGGGACAGAGGTCATATTGGAGGTCAATGGTATTGATCGGTTTCACAATGTCAAGCTTGCTTTGTATGCAATATATATTAATGTGATGAAGTGAGTGATGCTGGTTGAAAGAAAAAATATACACATACAATGTACTAGTTTGGTTCATGTACATTTAATATAACCAGCAATCTGTGTGCTTTAATTGAGCATTGACTGGAACCTACATTGTACATAGGTTCTGTGTTTACTTGTTCAATGTTGCTTTATCAGTCAAGTTTTGGTTTGACAACCACCCACCCCTTATTTTGACAAATTAATGTTAGACATTTATAATGTAAATGAGTGCATGAACGTGTATGTACACTTGTATCATTAATCAAATGTGTTTCACTTTCATTCATAAATCACATTTGTTTTGAGAGAAAAAAATTGTTTGATGTTGGTATTTTTAGGATAACAGAAAAGTGCCACCTGTATCTCCATGTACAAAAGTCTGTTCTGAAGTATGGTACCTTTAAAGGACAAGATTCACCCAACAAAAACTTGATTTGAATATTAAAAGAGAAAAATTCAACAAGAATATCACTGAAAATTTCGCTTATTTTCAACAAAATAGTTAAATAAATGAGCCAGTTACATCCAAATGAGAGAGTTGATGACATCACCCACTCACTATTTCTTTTGTATTTTATTATATGAAATATGAAATATTTTTATTTTCTCGTCATTGTCATGTGAAATGAAGTTTCATTCCTCCCTGAACACGTGGAATTCCATTATTTTAACATTTTGTGCTTCAGGAAATGAGGTCCTAATAATCAAATTCGTAAAAATTGAAATATTGTATAATTCAAACAATAAAAAACAAAAGAAATAGTGAGTGAGTGACGTCATCGACTCTCTCATTTGGATGTAACTGGCTCGTTCATATAACTATTTTGTTGAAAATAAGCGAAATTTTAAAATGTCATAACTTTCTTATTTTACATCCGATTTTGATGAAATTTTCAGCATTGTGCTTGTCTGATTTTTCTGTATTGATTTAAATCAACATTTTTCTGAGGTGGACTTGATCTTTAAAAACATGTAGTAGAGGGAATTTCTTTTAAATTTAACTGTAGGGTAGACCAGGGTTAATTGGAACATGGGGTAAGTTGAAACATTGTAATTTTCTTAAACGCTTGTAAAATAAATTTATGCAATACTGCCCTAAATTTATTGCAATATTAATTCAACACTGTTGAATTATTAATAGCAATAAATTGAGGGCAGTATTGCATAAATTTATTTTACAAGCGTTAAAGAAAATTACAATGTTTCAACTTACCCCATGTTCCAATTAACCCCGGTCTACCCTACCACAGATGATAATGAAGGATAGGAATGTGATGCTTCTTCATTACCAAATAATCTTGTAGAAGCCGTAGCACTAGAGAATTGGCAATGTGATACAGTTTTATGAAATTCCCACAAACATTAATGAAGTCTGCATGCACTTTGTTGGTATCATATTGTCCTGTACATGCATTCCAAACACAATACTGTTATCGTACTATAGTGTCACTGAACTTGCACTCCATTGGGTGCCCAGGTAATGAAAGGGGAAGCATCAATTTACAATGTACACCTTCATATTCGTGTAGGCTTAATCCCAAATTAAAATATTAACATATTTTATATTGCCAGCTTGGATATCCTATCAATTCAGAACCATAAAGCTATTGTTGAAGTGGAGAATGCATGCAGACAAAATGTATATAAACTAGAATTTAATTCGTCATGCGGACGAATTAGGTGGTCTGTCATGATTTTTCATTCAGAGTCGGCTAATGTATAAAATGAATAATTTAGATATGATTGATAATCTTGATTCTAGACATCCTAAGAATAAATTTTGACCATTGCTCAATGTGATTATTAATGTTTCCCATAGACTTTACACGTAAGCAATTTTGAGAATTACAATTCCAATATTGCAAGTGAAAAACGGGCATGATCCCGGCATCTGATCAAAAAGTGGGGGGCACATTACCGAAAGCCCAGAATCTCAGCTATAACATATTAAAAGCTCCGGCAAAACTGACAAGAAGAAATGGAGATATGGCTCACGAAATAGAGGAATGTCGAATCTAGTTTTGAGAAAAAGTCATGTCCCATAGAGATTACACACAAAATACATGTGATATGAAAAAAACAATTATAATCTGTTTTATCTTGCTAAATTTTAACTTTCATACCTTTTAATTATCATAAAGGATCATGTAAGAGATGGCAAAAAGAAAAAAAAATGAAAAAAAAATCATCTTTTCTACCCCAGGAATCGAACCTCCGCCCTCGAGAAAGCAAGTCAAATGCGTTATCCATTGAGCCACGATATTCCCCATAGAGATTACACGTAAGCAATTTTGAGAATTACAGTTCCAATTTTGCAAGTGAAATACGGGCATGATCCCGGCATCTGATCAAAAAATGAAGGGCACACTTCCGATAGCCCAGAATCTCAGCTACAACATGTTAAAAGCTCAAGGAAAGCTGACAAGAAAAAATGGAGATATGGCTCACGAAATAGAGGAATGTCGAATCTAGTTTTGGGAAAAAGTCATGTCCCATAGAGATTACACGCAAAATGAGGAAAAATGACATGCCTCTTTTCATCGCTGTTTTACGCAATGATGCGTTTCTCAAAACGAATATTCATGTTAACTGAGGAGAAAGAGTACATTATAAACTACAACATATTGAAATCTGGGCGAAAAATGATCTATATTCGAGAAGTTACAGCCAAATTTGCATAAATTTGATGACGTCATTTTTGAAAAAAATGAAATTTTTAGTTTGGGCGCCTATTTGATGACGTCACGATATAATTTAGGGACAATGGTGACATGAAATCAAATTTACAATTAATACTCTATCGATATATGAAAAAAAAATTGGGGGTCAATGGACTTTTTAAAGAGCTACAGTGAATTTACAATAGGCATGTTTTTGCCCATATATGGCCTATAGTGAGAGCTCGCGCGCACACGTGCTGCAAAGTTTAACGGGTGTTAATTTCGTTATTAATGGTTGTAGAAGGTTGATCAAGGTATCAAATTGCTCAGAATTTTATTAGCGATCCAATGATATTAAAGAAACGGTTTTTCTGCGTTGCGTTAAGGTGAAACGCGCGAAAACGCGCGCGCATACGTGCGCGCGCGCAAATTTTTGAATTGCTTAAAATGACCTGAAACGTACCCAAAAAATTTTATAGGTCATTTGGACGATTTTTTTACCTTTGACGCGCGCGTACGCGCGCGTCATGACCTCTACATGACCTTTGATGACATTGACAGTTGACCTTTGACATGAAGTTAATGTCATGTAAATATTGTTAATTTTTGATAATTGATAATGAAGATATGATCAAATGAAGAATTTTACAAAATGGCGCGTAGATGACGTCATCATGACCATATGACCTTGAAAAGCTTATTTTGCCGTCTCTATGATAGATTCTATATATGACGAAAAAATCAGCAAAATTGATTCAGCCAATTTCGAGAAAAGTTGGCGACAAAAAATAGGTACCATGAATAAAGAAATAAAGAAATAAAGAAAATTCTGACGAAATCAATAGGTGATCTGTCGTAGACAGACCACCTAATTAATATGTTTTCATACAAAGCTGGAATTCCTTTAACCCTGTATTCATTGTCCACACTTTAGCAGAATTTGATTTATTGTCGGGCCAGTATGACAGTTCAGTTGTACATGATTGTAAGCCAATATTTTTTATACACATATTTGTTATATATTTCATCCTGGGGGGCCACTTACATTGACGAGTGGATACCACGGGCGACCAAAAAAACATGTAAAAAGGATGTCTTTTTCACGATAGGGCACGTTACGGTGTCAAAAACACCAAAATAATGAAAAAAGGGTATCTGTTTTGCTCGGAAAATTACGTGTTTAGGGTCGAATTTGCGGGGATGATAAATCAAAGTTAAAGTGCTTTATAAAGGATGTCCTTTTTGCCCCAACACTTCGGGTTTAGAGTTCGATTTGCGCGAGGTGTAGAACGGTGGGGTCGTACTTAACCAAATAAGGTAAAGCCGACGACCGAAGGACTCGTAACAATAAAACACTCCTATACTTGTTAGGGGTTCATTTCAGGGAATATTTGCCAAGAGTATCGTTTTGTTTCCAATACTTGTTAAGGGTAGGGTTTCACACGCCAATACTTGTTAAGGGGTGCATTTTCAGAATATGGAAATTACTTGTTTAGGGTGCTTTTCGAGACCCCATGGTCGCGCATGGTATCCACTCATGAATGGAAGTGGCCCCCCCCCCCCCCCCGGGATTTCATTGTCTAATTCATCTGATATTTTTACAAGTTGATGCTTTCATGGTTTTACCTTTACATTCATTCACACCAGTAGGAATTTAAGGGGAATTTTGGATGTATGAAAGTAACAAAACTGAAACCGCCACAAAAATACTTTAATTTTATTGATGATAACTGAATGGCTCATTTTTATGGTTTGATTCATTAATAATTGAATAGTCAGTTCCATTCACCTGCAATATGTTGTGTTGGTTATAGTTTTTTTTATTGAACCCATATACAGTAAGACCTCCTCCAATCGCTTCCATCTGATATTTTCATGTTCCTATCTCACTTCCTATTTTTGCTGCAGATCCCGGGAACTTTCACTGCTCAAAGACAGATATCCTGTTTACGGTAAAACTGAGTTGGCTCTGCTTCCTCCCCATCCATTGCGATCATCATTAGCTAGTCTCACGCTTACTCCAAACTTCCATCAAGAAATGACTTTCACCGAGGTCTCAACCTGACGGAGAGAGATAGGTTTAAGGGTTGACTGACTGGATACATATAGGAGAGAGCAAACTCCAATCTTTGGTTGGAGTAAAAAGTAATTTTCGTGTTCTGTTAAAGCACAACCTTAAAGTATCATATCACAGCACCAGAAGTATTTAATCCCTCTTCAGCACTTGAAACCAGACCCTGACTTGTTGATAGACACCTTGATCCTGATAGCTTCATTCATGTATACGTCGAACGCAAGCTTCCCAACAAGTCGACCACCTTTACTCCTCTCCTTAGAACTACAGTACCCATCCCCCCTCCTCCTCAAACCATCCCCGCCCTTTGCTCCGGGTCACCAGTCCCTAGTACGCCATGGCGGAGCTCCAGTTTGAGATCACTGACCTCCATGGGGATGGAGACTGTCGGGTCAACGGCAGCTACAACGGACACCATCATAGCAGTAGCAGTGATGACGACGATGAGGAGATGCACATTGAACCCCTGCTGGACTACTTGCTCAAGGAACCAGATACACACAGTACACCTTTGAAGAATGAGAATATTGACAAGTAAGTCATCAAGTCCCTCAGAGAGAAAGTAGTGTTGCTAGTCTTTTGTATCTTGTAGGGAGATTTTTCATATGCACCCAAGTAAAGCAGTCCAACAACTTGACTGTTTTAATGCCCAGACACAATTTGTTTCCCGCTTGTGTCTCTTTTCAGTGCTGGCCATAATTAGGGCCATTCTGGAGTTTACATTTTGGAAGTTTAAAGTTCTATTTGATGTTTTTGAGTATGATCAGAGTATCAGATACAAGAATATTCAGACTTTGCCAGATATGATATCAAAACGTTTGCCAAGATTCTGGCATAACTATTATGCTATCATGATGGTCAAACTACAAATTGTAACTTGCCTGGCAGAAGGGCATACATCAATTCCCATTCCTCTTGGTCATGGAGAAAGGTTGTTAATCAACCTATCATGCACACTTAACATTTCATGTAGAGTGTGGTTTAACTACTGCCCTTCTATCAGCCAGGTAATGAAACTATGAAATCATAATTAAAATGGACATTAGCCATGATGATGAAGAGGCACAATTTCTTTGTTTCCCTCTCCAGGACCAAGAAGAGAAGTGCCACATCAGCCAGGAAGAAGTGGAGATGGGCATTCAGACGTGTCAGGCTGATGAATGATCCTTGGAAGGAATTCCATCTGGAGGACCTTACCTCTGAGAAGGCCATCAGGCATCGCTATAATGCCATCGACAAGACCTGGGTTCAGGATCAAGTTGAGGTCAAGATAACTTCAGAGGTTAGTCTATTATCCGTCCCTTTTTGTTTCTGTTTAAATAAAATTTATCAGTAAATGTAGAAATTTGTTTTTACCAGGATTGTATGAAGATCTTACACAATCCTTTAATCAATATTACAATGCCACAACAACTTTTCATAGGATCAGCTTGAATCTTCAACTACATTCTGTTTCTTAATGATTCCTCATCCACAATCCAATATTTTTATCAGTTGGTTTCAAAATATATGCACACTTGAATGATGACTAATTTGTCTATTATTTACAATATTCATGTCAAAATATGTTACAAAAAGGAACAAAGAAATAATATTAAAAAAAAACTTTAAAAAATAATTTAAAAATGTATTAATAAAGGTCAAGTGGAATTGATTTCGTAATCTCTACTAAATAAGCATTATGTTATGAGACATCAGAACACGCTGATAGCATCTCAAATATTGATGAGTTATTGCGGTAACTTCCATGAAAACCTAGATGTGGATAGGCAACTGACCATCGTAACAATCATAGTTTCCATTTGCAGTTGCAAAGTTACTATATTTATTAATTCTTTATGGCACAGGCACTTGAGATATTGTGACTCATTAGGATATAACGAAAGCTGTAATTACTTTCTATTCTCTTTTCTCAGCCCTTTGCCCATGGAGCCATGAGAGAGTGTTTTAGAATGTAAGTTTCTTTCTTTCATGTATCAACCTCAGTAATACCATTGAAAGAAGTCCCTTTGTCAAAAAAGACTACCTTTGATAGAGAGACTATCACATTATTTGGAACAGGATACCATTAAATCTCTATGGATGTAATGAGATTAGTGGTTCAATTAATATCTGATACTTGAATATGAAAAAAAAAACTCTATCACAGGTTCTCATGTATCAAAATATGTAATCAATCTGATATCTTAGGAATGGTTGTCTCCTGATTTTATTGTCACTTTTTCAAAAGCCCTTCACTGAATAGCTTGCGTTTTACAAATATTTTGATGGGAGTATTCTTGTCTTCAGAGAAGAGGAAATTATCAGTTCATTGAACTTGTATTGAATTCAAAGCGTTTTTGACATTGCATTTATTGCTGAGTATATTGGCATAACATAGATAAGAAAATCAAGACAATTATCACAATTTCAGACGCTGATTATCAAAATATGTAATCAATCTGATATCTTAGGAATGGTTGTTTCATGATTTTATTGTCACTTTTTCAAAAGCCCTTCACTGAATAGCTTGCGTTTTACAAATATTTTGGTGGGAGTATTCTTGACCGCAGAGAAGAGGAAATTCTTTAGGTATTTTCAGTTCATTGAATTTGTATTTAATTCAAGGCGTTTTTGACATTGCATTTATTATTGAGTATATTAGCATTATGTAGATAAAAAAATCAAGACAATTATCACAATTTCAGGTGCTGATTCAGTTGATTGTTTGTTTTATCTATTATAGGAAGAAGAAGTCTAACTTCAGCAAGGCTCAGAACTGGAAGAATGCGGGTAACTTTGTAGCTAAGCGTTACATGGAAACGGTGGATCGAGAGGTCTACTTTCAGGATGTTCGTCTTCAGATGGACGCCAAGATCTGGGGGGAGGAGTTCAACCGTCATAATCCTCCTAAGAAGGTGAGTCAGACCTGTCAATCCATGAAACTGGTAAAAATGGATGATTTTGTTTAAAAATAGGTAAATTTACAGGATTTCCCCTAGCTAGCATTGTGTAGTAAAGTTATCAAGAAAGAAAGAAATGTTATATCAAAACAAGAGCTCAGAATGATAATATATTCATATTCTTTCCTCTCAATTCAGAATGGTTGAGAGATGTGGGCCCCGTCACACAAAGGTTAATGATTAATTGATAATTTGAAAGAACGATTCTGATTGGTTCCTAGTCAGTTTACTGAGCGAAATGCGCATGCAAAGATGATCGTGATTGGCCATTTTATTCAGTGATAACTAGCAAAGCTAAAAAAGAATTCACATTTATTGCTTGTTAAATCACTTTTATTTGACTTTTTTAATGGATTTTCGATTTTCGGACATAGTATTTTTTTATTATTCATATTCCTTTTGCAGGTGGATATCTTTCAGATGGCAGTCATAGAGTTCATGGATCGCCCTGGCAAGCCTTTGTTCCATCTGGAGAGCTACATAGAGGGAAAATACATGAAATACAACTCAAACTCTGGTTTTGTTAGGGACGAAGCTCTCCGACTGACACCACAGGTATGATTCTATACAAAAACACATAGTATAATTCAAAGGGTTCTGTGACCTATCACAAATATGAGCATAGTTTGTATGTGCATGTTGATGATAAGGGTTAAATTCAAGATGGTAAATTGCCAATTTGTCTGTTGCGAATTTGTTCACTCATCACCTGGTCTACTTCATTTTGTCTAATACCATTCCGTCCAACATTTTGTCTAACAAGTGTTTAGGCCAGTAACCATGTGTTCCAATACCGGTAATCACTTTGTCTATGATCATTTTGTCTCATAACCAGTTTGTCTAATACCCAGTTTCTTTTCACTCATTTCACCCGATTAACACTTAATATGATTAGACCAAATGGTATATGGACCAAATGGATATTGGACCAACTGGTTATCAGATGAAATGATGAGTGGACAAAATGGCAATTGTGGATAGTGGACGAACTGAATGTAGACCAAATGATAGTACATGAGTTGTAATTGCACAAATAAGCATTAGACCAATTGGAAATAAGCAATTTAAGATTTTTTTTTTCAGAAGGTTCTAACGTTAGTAATCATCAGTTTCAAATCATGTATCATGTCAATGTTTTGTGAATCTAGATTTGAAATAGAAATGCCTAAAAATGATGGAATCCATGAGATTTGAACCGGCCATCATCTTGCCAGGTAGTAACTCTCTCACAGGGACATTGCAGTATCAATAGAGTTATCACACAGTTTCATGGAAAATGCAATATTATCTTCTAGGTTGACTAAAAGATAATTATTAAAATCTATACATGTCCACAACTTAATATAAACAATGTGGCTGTGAAACAATCTAAGTTGGAATCAATTATGCAACCTTATCCTTCATAATCAGAAAATCCATTCTTATCCTTATCTCCTTTAGCCCTCTCATCAACAAAGGCAGAGATAGAGACTTGTATTCTGAAGTTGAATCCAACGTATACCATGGTATCACTGCTTTTAAAAATTATGGGAAGCCAAATGTGTCCAAATTTGTTTTGTATATTTATTATGCTCTTTCCCAATGTTTAAATGGTGAAGACAGCCAACTTATTTATCTTTCCCAGACAGTGATGAATGATTGAGATTCAAATGAGCTGATGCAGTGAACCTCTACTGCAAGACATGTCTTAATTGGCTATCCATAGTTAATCCACAACTTTTGACCAGAGTTTGCATTAAACCAGACTTCAAAATAGGGGCCAGAATGTCCAAAGTCTAAGTAATATAGCAGGAAAACAAACTAGTGCTGTGGTCTTTAAATCATAATCTTCCTGTTTATTTCCTTTCAGGCATTCAGCCATTTCACCTTTGAGCGTTCAGGTCACAAGCTCATTGTTGTAGACATCCAAGGTAAGTAGTGTCTCAGACTGTGTACTTATCAATATTAGTTTTAAAGATTTGACAGACACAGTCGCATTTGGGCATTAGCACATAGGTGTACAAATTCGTCAAACCTGGAAATGATTGTCTTTCACTCCTTAATAAATTATTGTTTTTACTCATAGAATGTTTGGTAATGAAAATGGATGTAAATAATATAAATTAAAATAGATAATTAAATAATTCCAATTTACAGATTTGTTATGACTTGGTGCTATTAGCGAGTTTTTTTTTAAAGGAATGGCCTAACTTATTGCATTTGGGAATGGTTCCCTTTCCTTTCATTTTTAATTAGCAATGCGACTGGTACTTGTACCATATACTTCTATACTAAATAAAGATCATTGTAACATAAATTTTAGCTAATATTCTTACTAATAGCATTGTGATATTAAAGTGAACTTTTGAATCCTGCAGAGAACAGGATGATTGGTAAGATGTTCAAAGCATAGCTTTTAATGATAATAATGATAATATGCAACATTTATATAGTGCTTAATACAAATGTTTCTTAGCACTGCATACTTAGCTTTTCCCCATAAGAGATATCTTAAATATCAAGTAAAATACAGATCTTTTCAAGGAAATATTGAACTGAATACAGACCCTTGGATAATAATAATCTGAAAAAAAGGATAAATAGAAAAAAGTTTTAAATTTCAGAGGGTTGAACTTTCCTGAAACAATTTCACCCAACTGCGTTATAATGGAAGGTTGTTTTACCTTCAAACATTCTCAATCCCATCATGCTTTAAATTGAGCAATCACTGTTTTTCCTGATTATCCATAGGTGTGGGTGATCTGTACACCGATCCTCAAATCCACACCTCCACTGGCAAGGAATACAACGATGGTAACCTTGGATGCCGTGGGATGGCGCTCTTCTTCGCTACCCATGCCTGCAATGAGATCTGTGATCACTTAGAGTTGACACAGTTTGACCTCCACACCTCGGAGTTCAGTGATCATGAGAAATATATCAAGCTTCAGGTGAGATCTTGTCTCTTGTCTTGTCTTGGGTCAAGTCGGCATATGCAGGCTTGCTTTACTCCTCCAACAGAGAAATGAAATGGAATGTGCATGTGTTTTCTTAACCCAGACCTGTTTCACTAATATACAAATAGCGAATATGCATGAGTGTGATGGTGCGAGATTTTTTTTACATGAGGTGAAAGAAAGAATGAGGCATAACCGAGTTGAATAGAGTGTCTCTCTATTTCACCGAATGTGAAATGTCGCACCATTGCACGAATAAGAATCTTCGCTAATTGTGTTGTACAACACCTCTGAATTTAGCAAAAATATGAAAAAAGATTGAGTTTTTTCCATGCATTAATCTATGAAAAAGGAGCAAAAATATTGAAAGCAAAAAGCAAATTCCCACAAATATGCATGATATCTAGGGCACCATTGCGCATTTGGCCTGCAGGCCATACACGTATTGCACCTTCATTCTTTACTGAGTGCAATGAATTGAATCGTATATCACATCCTAAAAACTTGTAAGAAACTCTTGATACTACAGACAATATATTTGATTGGCGCAAGTGTCTGTTGTCTTTTCCTGCAGAAAAGCTCTAATACCATCTGCCGAGGTACCGAGAACCGGGTCTTCAAACCTCGCGCCAGGCCCTCCATCTCCCCCCTGGACATGACCCAGTTTGTCATCTTTGAGCGGTCCAACTCCCAGATGTCAACAGGGTCTACCAACTCCAGCGTAGTCTTATCTCCTCTTGCCGAGTCCCCTCCCAGGCGCATTTCCTTCCAGGAGCTCCCTTCATCACCAGACGACGTCGCCATGTCGATGTCTCCACCTCCAAGCATGCTGAATCAGTTCCGGAGGACGGCACGGTTTAGGCTGGATTCGGAGAGCGAGACGCTGTCTAACGTGAGTATAACTGTTCCTGGCAGTCAAGTAACGATACAGATAAACCTCTATTGTTTAACCTTAAGAGCTCGATTTTCTGTTTTCTTTGATAAGCATACAAACAAAACCTGTCCATGGATCGCACCTCCCCATAAAGACTACCTTTTCTTGTTTTCCGAGAGTAGCATATATACCCAAGATTCAATGATGGTAAAGTACATATATCTATGAAACCCAAAGTCATACAGCATTTTACTTACCCCATCACTGTATAACCAGAGCCTCATGTTACAATGAGGTGAAATTGATCCCACCAACCACAACAGTGGAAAGCCAGCAACTCAAACTTCTGAAACGCATGTTTGTTGAAACTGTTTTCTCGATACGATGTACATCAAGGCTGGGCTGATAAAACCTTGTCTCAAAATAAAATAAAAATGAAGGCGGCCTAGAAAAGGCTGTATTATAAAAATATAGCAATGGTGGCAGTCTCATATTGTCCGAAAACAGTCTCCCGATACCTGTGAAGAATTCTGTCAAGGCAAAAAAAGGTTTCTACCCTTGTTTTAACTCTAAAATCTAGCTTATTCTGAGCTGTCATCAAAATATTTAAATTTTAAATACTAGGTTTTGTCAGCCATGATATGTATCTTTCCATATATCGTTTTCTTGACAGTTTAGTGTGCTTCCTTTTTGTCTCCAAATGACATTGTGCAAATTTCATGTTGAAAAATTGAAAAAATTATGACAATGATGGATTTCCATATAGTTGAGGTTGATTGGATCAATCACAAGTGTTTTTTAAGGTAGGACACAAATCTTCTATTGATGTTGTTGTTTCTTTGACAGGATGAAGAAAAAAGGGCCAAATTTCTGGAAAGGAATGTGAACCACAGACCATCCTGTGTGAACCTGGAGGTTCAATTGAGAAAGAATCTCTTGATGACCAGCACCGGAGGATCCATCCTAGGACAGGTAGGTAACAACTCATCCTTGTTATGTATCATGGTAAAATATATTATTGATAACAATAATTGTAATATGGAACATTTATAAAGAGATTATTAAGCAGCGCATACTATTACACCAGCTTTAACTTGGCTAACCTTATCGGGGGTCCCTTTCATAAAACTTGTTACAGTAACAAATTTGCAAAATCTTTAAATTTTATTAGCTGATTGTGAACTTGTTATGGGAATTGTGCATTTGTTACTGTAACAAATCTTTATGAAGTGGGACCCATTTGTATAACAGCATTCAAGAAAATTCTTCCTATTTGGTACCTATTTACTGTACTGGGTGGAAGTGGAACCCTGTACCTTGTGGTTCAGAGTTCCAAGAATCAACCACTGCGACACAACACCTCAACAAACTGGCATTGAATAGTCCAAATATTGGAACATTGTTCATACAAGTTGACAGCTCTGATAATATCAGTGACGTAATTATCAATGAGCTCTGATGATATCAGTTAGATGCTAGGTTTTGACTTGCTGACACCCCAAGAGAGAATGATAGCTGGTAAATGTACACAAGCTTTATGATATATAATTTCTTCAAGGCTGTCTTTAACGTTACAAAACAAATTGTATGAAATGATAGATTTCTTAAGGGGGAGGGGCAAGTGCCCTTGCATTAATTTGCTTGATTTCATTGGAGCAAAAGAGGTGAAAATAATATCTTGATACATGGATGTAGATAGTATGTGTACATATAGCAATAGAAGGGTGTGTGGAGGGGGAATGGATGGAGAGAGAAAGAAATGACAATTGAAAGAAAGTTGGACAATCAAGAAATCTATATCATGTGAAAAAAAAAGGCAGGACTCTGTGTTGGAGGAACCAGTGAGACATTTGCTCCAGTGACAGTTGATCTAGACATATCGTCTAAGATATAGCGTAAGGGTTACAGTGAGATTCAGGGTTAGGTTTAGAATAGGGCATAGTGTTAAATCCAGTCAGAGCAAATGTCTTGGAATCTGAGGAATCAGAACAGAAATATTGAGATGAGAATTTGTAAAAACTGCCTTTAATTAGATGAGAATGATTAAGACATATAATGGTACTGATAAGTTTTAACGAGATTGCATAGGGCACATGTTTAGTGATATGGTATTCCACTAACAAATTGTCATTCTTGTTACTTTTGTTCCCCAAGATTCATCTGGATATGGCTAAATACCATGAGCTTGGACGTTTTGTGGCGGATGATAACGACCGTAACATGGAGGCCGCCCTCTATCATCTGCGTCATGCTGCGGATTGTGGTGTCCTTGAGGCTATTCAAGCCATGGCCAGGATATGCCTCCAGCTGAGCCATGATGTACTCACAGAGGTGACCGTACCGGTAGGTAACACCTTGTCGTACTAGTAGGGTTGTTTTAAGGTCATCTTATGGTGATTTCTCAGTGTTTCATGAGTAAACCAGGATGTGTCACCTGAGCGTTTGAAAGTCAGCAACCAGTATGATGCCTGCTCTTATACACATATCTTTAGAGATCAGGGGGGTGTTTCACAAAGATTTAAGTATGACTTAAGTCGCACTTAAATGCCGATGCGTACATGATATTCAACGCGGGATCTTATTGATAGATGGCATTGGTGCACGTCCTCATGACACAATCTGACCAATATGGTCAAGCCTTTTATACTGTACGCAACTCAGTATTAAAGTGCAACTCTAATTCATCTTTGTGAAACACCCACCTGGTTACAAAGACAATTTCTGTAGGAACTATGCACCTGCATAGAGCAGTATAATGGGCATTACTCTGGAGTAAACAATAACTCTGGCTTTTAACAGCAGAGCATTATATGGAATTCATTATGAACTAGGTCCTTGCTTATTTCTCTGTGGTCAAATGTTGTTGGTATTAATGTTATGGAGTGCGGTTGAAATATTGAATAGTTGTTGGGGAAGATGGATGCCATTTTGAATGTCATTTTAGCAGACACCTGGGAAACAGATTGCAGGTTTGATCTGAAAATTTAGTTGTAAGAAATTAGATCCAAGCCACTGTACCACGACACTTTCAAACAGGATAATTGGAGAGAATGCACCAGTCAGCGAAACGTGCACTGCTCAATCAATATTTCATTTTCAGGGACTACTTTTGACAACCCACTGCCAAATTCTGCAACTTTGGATAAGATTTAATATTTGATTTGATTCTGATTTATTGTTTTCTTCTGCATCCATAACATTCGTATAATACATTTTTCATAACATAATAAACACAATACGTCAGCATTTTTGGCATGAATCATAAATAAAGAGTACTAAAAAGATAATTCCAGACAAAAATGATTAACTATATGATATTCACAATTTGCAGGAGAAGGATTGTCATAAGCAGATTGCTTGGAAAAAATGACAATCCCATTGTAATGAGTGAGGATTTCAAAGACTCTTTTGAGCCTCTCGGGTTGCTTGAAAAAAATGACAATCCCATTGTAATGAGTGAGGATTTCAAAGACTCTTTTGAGCCTCTCGGGGGGGGGGGCAATTAATTTTTATTACTAATTTTCGAGGGCTACTTTTGACAACCTACTGCCAAATTTTGCATCATTGGATAAGCTATAACATGGCAGTGAATGGGTCCTTTTGAGCATTTGGGGGCTGAATACCCCCCAGCCCCTGTGTAATTTTTTCCCTGATGTACTGCTTTCATTTTTATGGGTCCCCATTACAAGCCACTTCACCATTTTTATTTATTTACTCATCATCTTTACAGGATGATGATGATTACATCAATGAGGGAATGGAATACATGGAGACAGCCGCTGTGGCAGGGGATAGAGCAGCCATACTGATCGTGGCCAGAGCCTACGACACCGGGTACAACCTCGGAAGTGCAAGGTAAAAGTTTGTCTTTTCAGGGACTGATTCACTACAATCCATCTGGAGAATCTTTGAACCAATCCCAGCTAATTTGGGATTGATTTTGACCTGGTGAATCCCCACCCAGATTCCTGCCAATATAAGTCAAATCTAGACTCTCGAAAATGTATTCTAGCCAGGATTGCCCATGCAAGAAAATCTTTTGGGAGTTAAGGAATAGACACAACATTATTCAAAAAGAGCATTAAATGCTAAACATAGGTTTGTTAATAATTCTAACTTTTATTTCTGATTTACATGTAGTTGATAATTGAGTGATCAAATTCAAACCTGGCTCAAGTATGCTTATGGGAGTAAAGATGATCTGGTCCCTGTAAATCAAAGGATAGCACATGTTCCCTAATTTGAAAGAACAGTTCTGATTGGGGTCTAATCAGTCTATTGAGCAGCATAATCTTGATGGGCCATATTATTTAGCGATTAATCAATAACCTTTGTGTTACAGGGCCTTGATCAGATTTGGGGTCACAAGGTCAAATCATTGAGGGCATGGCCATTTGTCACAGTAACTTGTAGATCCAAGGGATAAATAAAAAAAACTTACCTTGGTCTGTGTGATGTATGCACATGTAACAGCCTGATTACATTGTAAATTTTTTGAAAATTCTAAAATTACAAATGGAATTCATTTCTGATCTGACAGTGTCAAAGGCATTAAATTCAATGGAATGCATTGAATAATCCATTGTTTCACTTACTGTTACTTCTGCGTATTCACAAATCTCTGTGCTCATTGTTTTGATGTGGCTTTCATATCCTGCAACAGTATTAAACTTAAGTTTTTATTTTCTTCCCTTAGACAAAAGTCCTGGTTGGAGGCCATGCACTGGTATGAAGAAGCCGTCACCACGGAGACTCCTGATGAAGACGGCCATTTTGATTCCACTATGGACGATCCAAACTACCTGATCCAGGCTAGGATGGCTGAAATGTATCGTTATGGAGGACCAGATCTTGATAAGAAACCTGAAAAAGCTGGTAAGTAGTCCTTTTATGATACAATCAAATGAAAATAAACAGTTCTTGGGGTATAATGGATAAGTTTCTAGATGCGAACCTATATATCAAAGGGATGGATGACCATATTTTGATAAGAAACTAGAGATTGCCAATAAATAGACTTTGTGCTGATTGACATAAACTACCTGATGATGAGTGCTAAAATGGCTGACATATATTGAGCTGGGGAACATGAGGGAGCATTTCATCAACATTTTCTGACAACTTCCCTTGATTTTGATTGGCTGAGAAGCACTGTTACCATAGTAACTGTCAAATAAAGTGTCTTACAAATCCTTTCATGATAGCTCCCATGATTACGATAAGAACCTGAATAAGGCTGGTCAGGAAACATTGAATCGTCAGTGATTGTGATCAATGTGACTCATTCCCAGGGGTGTTATTTTGATTGAAATTGATTTTAAAAAAAATCAACATTAAGATTTGTGAAACACCGCCAAGAGGAAACCTTCAGTGCTTGTCAGTTTAATAGAGACAAATTGAAACATACCACATGGATGTTATCAAATGAACTTGATCATCAGGGGACCGTTTTATAGAGGACTTGCAACTGTTGTAACTTTGCCAACTACCATGGTAACCTTGATTTTGATTGGCTGCTGATCCTTGTTACCATGGTAGTTGCCATAATGGCAAAGTTACAGCAGTTGCAAGTCCTGTATGAAACGAGCCCCAGATCTATATCAAGATCAGGATTCCCTGGCTAGTTCAATGGAAACCATAAAAAGCAATTCCTTGCAAGAATTTGCGAGCCAAGCAAAAGATCGTGCCATAGCAACTGCTTTATTTTGTTTGCATAAACCTTTGCCTGTGCCTAAACCATTTTCTTGCCTTTAGAAAGCAATTGCTAGAGGTTCGAACAATAGCGACGACACACTGCAGCGCGCTGGTGCAAACATGACTCACAGTACAAAGGTGGGACTCAAATGCACAGGTGTGGTAGTGCTTCTCTCTTATAAAATCCTCTCTTTAGATGTGGTCTCAAAATTATTCCTTTAACATGTTTCTAATTGATAAATATATAGTTGGCATTCGGTTGGCACTTACTAGGAAGAAATCTTGTACATGCAAGCTACTGAGTACACCTTGAGGTTCTCTCTCAGGTGCATATGCAAGATTATAAAACACGAACGCTCTGGGCGAGAAAACGCTCAAGCTGCTCTGATGGATCTTGAAAAACCCCAAGCAAATGCTTAAATGCATAAGTAAAACGTTTGCTTTATGCATATGCTTAATCATCAAGCAAATGCCAGCAGGCAATTAGCAATTACTCGAGCTAACCAGCAAAAGCATTTGCTCGCTTATTTTTATGCACATACGGAATCAAGCAAAAGCCAACAAAAGTGCTACTTTTTATGCATCTGACCCTATGGCATGATTAATTCTGTAGTTTGTGAAAGTGGAGTCATGTTTCTCAATTTAGCAAATTTTTTTGTTTTCCCCTATTTTAGCTGAGCTTTACAATGAAGCTGCAGAAGGAGCAATCGCTGCCATGAAAGGTCGCCTCTCCAACAAGTACTACATGCTCTCTGAGGAGTGTTACGGTGAGATGGAGGAAGAGTAAAGAGGCTCATGGGGAAGCCGTATCACTCCTCTTGTATATTGTATTCATCCTACTGTGGCTCCCCCACTCCTACAAGCAAAGTTTTATGTGGGGTTGATATGTCTGACCTTTCACAATGATTTCAGACATTTCACAATGATTTCGTTTGAAACTGTTACATTAGTTTTATAAGATCAAGCTCCCATTTTATGAAAATGTTTCCTTTTTATTTCTAATTGGCATTTTTTCTATTGATTTTCTTTTCTATTCCGTTTATAATTACTATCACTTTTTAATATAATTTTTACCGCAAACAGCCAGAAACACATTCCTCCTCTTTTGTATTTATTCACTGCAATTTGTCTTCAAAAAGTGCAAATTCATTACTTTTTTCTGTCATAGCACAATTCATATTTCACATGCATCATTTTCAGCAATAGCTCCATGATAAAAAAGGAGATTATTTTAGTACTTTTTGATTGATAATAGGGTCTTCTTGAAATGTCATATTTTAATCATCGACAAGATTGTATGCACAATTTTAGATTTAAGCTGTTTTTTTCTGAGAATCTCTTATTTGTAGACTTACTGTAAGATAATGTAAGTTTTTTGTGTCAAGGCAAGTTGGCCGGTTCATTTGCCTATAATAAAAAAGGTCATGTTAAATTTCTCTTTTGTACATAAGTGTATGTTTTCACTAGACAAAGTTCGGTGCATACAGATATATTTTTTTTCATTATTTGTCGTTGTTTAAGCTTATAAAAGTGAAACTATTCTATTTTGAGTCCACCTTCAAGACGGTATGATGTCTGTCTGTATATTTTTGTAAATATATATTTTTGTGGAAAGGCCAGGAGTTTTTTTCTGATTTCTCATGATAAATTATGGTGTATAACAAAACAAGGAATAGAGGGGGAAAAAATTGTGAAGTAGAGTAATGGGTAATGGGACGATTTAAAATCAAATTCAGTTTAATAGAAATAACCAGTTTCCCCAAAATATGATTAATTAGGTGTTTATGAAAGATTAATGTTCGAATCAGAATTTTTGCTTGAATAGTTACTTTGGTAATTGACCTCATCCATTATAAGCAACACCAAAATATTCAAATTCATCATACATATTGGCATGTTCTTTAAACATGATTCTATATGAATAACTTGATTTGCACTTTGGCTAAGGTTGTGTTTACATAGTAATATATAACTTATCATTTCACAAGTTGTACATATATCATCATTTCTATATCATAATGCCTACCTCACTGTGATACACAGGCCATGTAGAAAGCAACTCACTGTAACTGCACTGGTAGCAGAGAATATAACCATTTAATTGGAAGAAACACTGATCCTTGATATCATATCAACTATTTTTGTGTGTGTTTAAACTTAATTTTGGACTGTTAGTTGGATTATAACAGTGGAGACATTATACATGTGACACCTTAATCTCATAGCGCCCTCCCTCAGAGGCTATAGGAATACACGTAAACAGAGTTGTCAGAGATGGGCCAGCTGCAAATTGGCAATGGGACTGACATCTAAGATGGTGATGACGCCAATGCATAAGGCCTCTCGACGAAATAAGATGTACATGATTGGAATCTTATGGGCATATGAAAGGGTCGTGTGACTGTACTACTTGAAGATATTAAGATTGAGGTAAGAATATAGATTTGTCCAGAGAGAAGACACCACATTTACGCACCTTGCCGAAAGTTTCTGGTGCATCCTTAATAGCAGGAATCCCACTATGAAGGTGCTCAAGCGTCTCTCACAGTGGCTTTTCTGTATATCCCATTGTTTTGTCTTTGATACGGTGGTAAGATAAGTGATAAAGAGATACTCGCAAGATTCTTGTAGGAAAGTTTGACTTAGGGTGAGATGCTTTAACCTGTTGACTACCTGAACTGGGCGTTCCTCTTGGAATAACCAAATTCTAAAAGTCGACTAGTTTGATACTTGCAAAGGAGGCTTTCTGTGGTATATTTGACTATTTATAGTACACTTCAAATGTATTAATTTAATTGAATGCATAATGACATTGAAGACAGCTTATGTATATACATGTAACTGCAGGTAATGAAATAGCATTGTATACTGTTTTATATGATTCATGTACTTGAAAGTACTTTCAAGCTCTCTGTACCTGTGGACACTGTACATACAAGTAGCACAAATACAATAGTTCCGGTTTTGTTATTTTACTGTGTTGACTTTGATGCATGGCTAACAAGTAGACACAGCCCATTGATGTGCATTCTGAATTGCGTGTTAATAGGTACTATACCATGTGTACATGGCAATGTTCGTGTTTAGGCAATTGAACGTTAAGTTCCCTCGTGAGGGCGTTCTGGCACAGTATTTGATGAGAGGCAATTCTATTTTCAGGAGTAACCGTAGATAACGAGTACACCTTGAGGTTCTCTCTCAGGTGCATAAGCAAGATTCTAAAGACACGAGAGTATCTCTGCCAGTCTTATGCAGCATGTTACTCAACATACTTGAGGGAAATTTAAGTTGCACAAAGTGTACCGGTATTACCTTCCCATCTCCTAGTCACCGATAATGATAATATAATTAATAGGCATTTGTATAGTACCATCTATATATAGAACTATATAGAAATAATCTATTCTCAGGCGCACTACTAGTATTATTACCATGGCTTTAGCTCGAGCTGCCTTCCAGCACTCGGTGCATTCAAGGAATTAATCCTGCCGGGTACCCATTCACCTCACCTGGATTGAGTGTGGCACAATAACAAGTAAGCTTGGCACCATCCAATGCAAGTATGATTGGTTGATTTAGTGTAAATATTGAGAACACTTAATGTTTTGTCTTTGTTACTGATGACAGTGTACTTGATCAACTCTGAGCTGACTTAAAATTTATTTCTATTTTTCACTATTTCCAATATTTTTCTATTGTGATTAATGTTCGTGTTTAATGATGTCCAATTGATTTGTTGATTGATTAGTATTGAAAAAAAATTCTGAAACTAGTATGAGCTTTTGCAGTTGTATATTCAGTGCCAAAATTTATTTGAATGAAATAATCTTTCTCCTTGTGACAAAATGGGGATTTGTAGATTTGTATGTAAATTAATTTCTCGCCAAGTTTGGCTCGTAAATGTTAACATTTCTTGTGTGCTCCTCCCTATGAATATCAATCAGATATTTTCCATTCTTTCAAAGTTGGATCAGTCGAAAGTTTTTGATGAACATGGAAACATTGATTCTGTTGATTCTTGCATTACGATGTAGAGTACATAACCCTGTAGCTTCCACCATTATATATTGTAACTAATAAATGTCTTTACCTCTTATTTCTATTCATTAATCATGAAAGAACAATTAATTATTTGTGTTATATGATAACTTCTACAAAATGTCTGCATCTCAAGTAAGAACAACTCTATCCCTCCTCTTTCTGTTATTGATGTTGATTTACTATGTTTTAAGAATTAAAAGTCATTGTCATATTTGTATTTTATTATGTGATTATTTTATGATTCTTCCCTCCAAGTGAAAGAAATATTTTTCTTTTGTAGGATGTATCAATGGAGTTGTGTTGTTTGTAAACATACAAAATTTGTACATGTACAAGTTTAGATTAGTTTAAAAAATACATATTTTATCATAGGTCTACATTGGCTTGCATTAATTTTTTTTCAACACTGCTTATTTGATGATTTGTAACTCTGTCTGTGCAGTTGATTCCATTTTGATATTATCATGATACCAATTTTTGAAATATTTTGAATAGTTTTTGACGAAACTCTAAAAAAAAAAAACTTCTGCTTCCACAGAAAATGTTTACTTTTTTTCCTCCCTTTAGTTATGATATTCTACTACAGCTGTCTGCTCATTAAGGTCATTTTTCTTCCGTCCCCCATTCCATCAGCTGTGTTGACCCCAAAGGTTGACCCCCCTTATTGGAAAGAAATAAGACTGCCTAAATTTGCTAAATTGCAAGGAAAATATCAGGGGAAGGAATTTAGTTTAAGAATGTTTCCCCCTGATTCCTTTGAACTGCACATTTGTTCATATCAACTTTTACAAATTGGAGAAGATTTGTGGGACATGATATTTTGTAAGCATTTGGATTTACACTTTCTTATCTAGACTGAAATGATATTGTATGCTTAAAAGGTACATTGTAAATACTTCTCCCTTTTGTGGCAATTCAATAAAACTTGAAGAAATTATCTGTTTTGTGGTGTTTTAGTAAATGTATTATGCGTTTTATTTACTTCTTGTCCATGGGAGGGGAGGGCTCAAAGCAGAATAGATTAAAAAACTAGACATTTAAGGGCAGTAGAGAGGGGGATGACGGAAGATTGCATGGATGAGAGTCAGAGCGGTCGTAAAGATGTTGCTGAATTTCACGGGTGGTCAACAAAAACAAATAGTTCATGAGATGTCTTTGGCGATAGACCAAAAGATATAAACAGAAAATTCTAATAGAATGAAATGTACATGATCAAGTATGAATTTTACTGGTACAAAAGAAATACTCATGATGATTTAATCAATAAATAATATCTGCTTCTGCCCTATAGCCCACTTCAGTCAGAGGAGCAGTAAATTTTAGAGCCCTTCCCATTTTTTCCGGGGGGGGGGGGGGTAATGTGCAGTGTTGATAGTTTGCTGTATAATGTCAAATTATGCAGTGAGGTGCTTTATGTGCTCACACTGCGATCGGAAAGAATTCACAATTTCTTGCTCTTCGGGTTTCATCGCGTTTGGCATCTGCCGAGCCTTCATGTCTTCGGTGAAGATCGAGTTTCTTCGGGTAGTTTCGGCTTCCCGATGGTGCTTTGCTCCGGCAAGATGAGCAATCTTTGACCCTGTAGAATACTGGAGATCGTGTAGCTCATGCTCTCGATCCTTTTCCTGTGTTTGTGAGAAAAAAAGATCGGATTGGGGAAGGATGTATTCTTTTATATCCATACTATTAAAGATGACTTGAATATATTTATTATGGGAGATATTATGGTCTACCGACGATGATTTACCTTGAGAGGAACAAGTCATTTTGCAATTTTATTAAATTTCCTTATTTCGGTTTACTTTGCTAAAATTAAAATTAGATGAAAAAAGTTTTCAAACATACAAATTGGAAAGAAAACGACTTTTTAATCATGTTGACAGATTTGCCATACAATTTTTATACTTAAATTTGGAAGTACTCACTTTCAGATCTAAAGGGGTAAACGTTGGGAATTTCGTCAAAATGTGATTATCATAATTTAAGGCTACTTAATGGAATATAACAATCTTCCCTTTCAAGGAACAACATTCTGTTACAACCTTAATTTCTCAATTTCCGTAATCACTAACCTTGCTTAATTATTTTGAAGAAAAATTAGTTGTATGAGATTATTGTCGTCAATAAAGAGGCCTTATTAGGAGGAAATCATAATTTGTAAAGAAATTTTCGGCATTACTCCTATATGTGTTTAAGATCGCATGCTCGATCTGTAATGAAAATCATAAGTCAGAAAACATTGGCACCAGTGGGATTCGAACCTGCCATCTACTGCTTTCCGGGCAGCGACTTAACCACCAGGCTATTCTGGTTCACGGCTAAATCACGATGAACTGGAATTCAAATACCCTCGATCCTCTTCTTTCTGACACTATGTAATTCCAGTCCAACGTGGACAATAGATAGTAAATAATAAAGAGGCTTTAATAGGAGTAAATTATAATTTGTAAACAAATTTTCGGCATTACTCCTATGTGTTTATTATTGTCATTATCGATATTTGCTCTTTTAACGAAAGTGACAATAGATTAACGAACCTGAGCACGAATATTATATGAAGTCAAATCAACTGATGATAGGTTGATTGTTGAACCGCCCGGTTGTAGTTTACCACTGTGAAGAGCGATTGAACCGCGTCGTAAATTAGACAACCGCGTCGAATTCGCCGTCTG
Organism: Lytechinus variegatus; assembly: GCF_018143015.1. NCBI lineage: Eukaryota > Metazoa > Echinodermata > Echinoidea > Temnopleuroida > Toxopneustidae > Lytechinus > Lytechinus variegatus. The sequence goes on from NC_054749.1 coordinate 22,664,031, forward strand.
CATCAGTAGACTGTTCTTCCGCGATACTGCAACGCCGGCGGTACGGCTCTCGGTCTGCCAGCATGCTTTACGCGGAGCCAGGCTTTGACGGCGTGCCGCTCCACCGACGCCACCGCCAGTATGAACTCTGGTGACGCTGGCTTTCAACGCAGACGTCGGATGAGCGTTGTGATGTTGTTGGTGAGTTTGATTCAAATTGACTGTGGAATCAATTGGTAGACAAATTATTTTTTTTTAAATGAAATTTTTAATTCGAATAGTGTAGACAACAAGAATAAAAAGATTCACTAATTCTGACAAAATGAAATAATAAGCAACAAAATCGTAATCGAAAATTCAATCTCAATATCAGGGCAGGTTTCATAAGGATATCGGGTTCCTTAGATTTTTCAAGTAATAAAGAAGAGAGGAGAGACAGATGGGAAGAAAATGGGAAAAGAAAAGAAAGGAGTATATAAGAAAGAAAAATGGTAAAGGTCACGTAAACTCTATAATTAAGAATCCTATAATTCAATATATATATTTTTTGTAAATATACGCCGTCACCATTATGTATTTTTGCCCCTCTCCAACCCATTTCTCTCTTCCGTCGGGTTTCACTTTTTTTCGTGCATATACTATAGACTGTATTTATCGAAATTGTTGGGAAATGAGAAAAACATCACTTGAAATAAAAACTTAACTGATCTGAAACTGGAAATAATCTTACTATTAGTTTGACTGAGTTGTACACTGATCCTGCGTGCAGCGGGCCCCTTTAATCCTATAGAGTCGGGTGCAAAATGATGAGGGCCGTGACCAATAGGTGTGTCGAGATTTTTATGGACGCTCATTGGACTCTCTCCCGTTCTGGTTTGAAGAAAAGGATAGAATATCACTTGTGGCAGTGGCGTCGGCAATGGCAACAAGTGGTGCCTATTAGAATTAACAAACATATACTGAATGGGTTTGGGGGCAGTTTTTGTTTTCGTCAACATTGGGGGGGGGGGGGGGGGTGGACAGCGGGTGTATTATTCATTTAGCCCTGAAAAAGACACATTGATATATTACATGAGTTTATAATTGAAAATTTATTTTTAAGTGATCATAAAGACAACTGAACTGTCAGGACATGTAGAAAGTAAAAGTTTGTTTGTAAGCCGACAACTTCACAACGTTTCAGATTTCTAGAAATAGGGACCATAATTACGTAATACAAACAAACCAAGGCCAACATAATCAAACCTTAATATTTTAAGAGCCCCCTCCCCCTCATCTCACTCCTATGCAACCCCCAACCTCAAGCAATTACAACCTTAGGTCTTTCTCAAAGTTGGGCCCCGTTGCATAAAAGTTACTATCATGGTAACTTTGCCATCCAATGGTAACTACCATGGTTGACGAAGACAATAAGCCAATCAGAATCAAGGATTCCATGCAAGTTACCACAATGGCAACTTTTATGCAACGGGGCCTTGGATTTTTAAAAAAAAAATTTCAATTGGAAGCCACTGTACTTACGCATGTCTGATAGCCACTGCTTTCAACACGTCTGTAACGACGGCACCCCCTCCATCCTTCTTTCCCGCCTCTTTTTGTGATTCAGAAAACCCATGCTCCACATTGGTATCGAACGACACCGTCTGTCTACCCTTCATGCTGCACGATTGTAACATCGCATCTGCAGATTAAAAAAAAGACAATTGATGAACAATAACAGTTCTGACAGAATGTGAATATATTGCTGCTTTATTATTAGAATTCCAATCATCAAAAAGAGCATTGCTTGACATAACGATTGATGTTTACTAAATTTCACAAGGTCAAGTTTTTTTTTTTTTTTTTTTTTTTTTTTGGAGGGGGTTCACTTTACTTCAGCTGGATCAAATGATATATATGCCCTAACAGAAATGATATCTTCGATGCAAATCATTATATATATGGGCCCATGTCTGGGAAACTTTTCTTTCTTTGGAAAAAAGTAAATATGTTCTTTGTCAATACCTAACGAAAAAGGGTGGGTTCCAATGTGGCACTTCTGATGTGTATTGGTTTAACCCCCCCTACACACACACACACACACCCACGTTTGGTTATAAATCCATGCTTTGTAAAATCATGGGGCGTTGAAAAGAAAGTTACATTCAAATCCGAATCAGGCTCAAGTCCAAGCGCAAGTCTTTTCATTAAGAAAAAAAAATTAGAGAGTCTTAGTCGGAACTTGAACTGGAACCGCAAATCCTTCCTTAAGTTTCGGAGCTGACGAAAAATTACAAACATGTCAGTTTGTCCAGAGTCCAGGACGAAACTGCTGCTTTTATTCATCGATCTTTGACAAAGAATTCTTGGCTGTTTATTGTCATGAAGGGCATTAAAAATAGCTTTTCTATTTTCTTGAATTGGTCGTGCGTCATGGAGCGAAAAATCCCTACTTTTATTATTAGTAGACTGTCTTGCAATGCCCCGTTAGTGATTTTGGCCCGTATTCTGAAATCAGGTTTAGTTTAGACCATGGTCTAACTCTGTGCCAAAATTATAGGAAGCCAAAAGTGCCAACATTTTTATTTAGTTGCATGTTTCTTATATTTGCTATTTCCTGATTAATCGAAAGTGAAGACAATCATCTATTCATACTTCCTATAGACAAAAATGAATGATTTAAGAGCCGAACGAGCTGAAATGTGTTATCTCTACTGTTAGTGATTTATGTAACAATAATTGGCTTTCCATACTTAAACCACAACTTTAAACCTCAGTTTAAATTAAACCCGACTTCAGAATACAGACCTTTGTGTTGAACCTTCATCTATATTAGATGTGAACATACCAAGGGATGCACCCGATGAAGCAGCTACACATCCATCGCTAACCACTCCTTTTTTGTATTGTGATGTCATAGTAGGTGCTGACGTCATAAGTGTATTTGCTGTGATGGTCGGGTGTGCTAACCATTCCATTTTACCCAGGTCGCTCAGTTTGGCTCTCCTTTGGGGATCGGGGACCAGCAGTGCATGAACAAAGACGCGACAATCTGTTGAGAGACGTAATAATGACATAATATGACATTTGTTAAGATATCCCCCAAAAAAACAATTTAAGTAAAACTAATATCTCAGTATTTTTTAAAGTTCAATTTTCAAATTTTGTTACTTCGTGAAATTATTACAGGTCTGACATAAATTAGCAAAATATAATACAATTTCCCTTTCTCGTGGCCCACTTCCAACTTCAATCATTGTCAAAGGCAATCAATATTCAATGAATTTCCCTCGAACTTGAACATCATACTCATCATAGAGGTAAATAACAGAAGATGGTTCGCCTATACATTATTTACAATAATACCTATCTTTCAATCCCCTCCACACCCCGGTCTATTTTCTCCTCTCTCGCTCCCCCTCTCCAAATCTCTTGGTCTCGTATAAATTCTAAGACTCGCCTTTTGAGACAGAGTTTGGGAAGCATAGTTTCTCTTGTCGGTTGTAGACAGAATCCAGAAGGATGTCAAGAGAATCCTCGTGGTACGGCAGACGACCACACAGCATAGCATACAACGTCACACCTGCATGGTTATAAAGAATTTGAGATTGAAAGAATTTGAGATGAGATTAGGACAGTCTGAAATGGAGACAGACAATAAAGAGAAACTTTCATGATAAAAATAGTCATCCATTTTGCGGGGGTGATTTTGTAACATAGTAAACTGATAGAAATTGTAATAAATCGTTCAAAGATGTAAAGTATACGAAAGAAAATGATAGATCAACAAAATGAAATGTAAAGATCATGAATAATAGACCAATTTTGAAAGAGTTGATACCAAAACCATGGGCGCCACTTCGACTTTTAAGGACTATTTGACATGTAACATAGAGGGCATACGGATGACAGTAAAGGGGTTGTTTGGGCGGAAAGTGTAATTTTTTAGTTACAGACTTGACATTTAAGCTCTATTTTGTAATCATGAAGAGATGATTTATTTAACTCTAAAAAATTAACGCAAGCGCGATCACATGCCTAGATTGAAATGCTTGATATATTAAAAAAAAAGATTTCAAGGACTATTTCTGGTAATCCATCGAAAGAAATACATATCTCACTAATCAAATAACGCGTGCACGAAGCGCAAACTATTTTTTTTATTAAGAACTTAAAACGGAACATTTTTAACTCTTTTGTAAAAATAAATATGTTTCGTGTGAGCTGAGATTCCTCATACAAACCCGAAAAGAAGCATATTAGCATTGTTGAAGTGCAGGAAAATAAAGTTATAACGCGCATATACGTTTGTCAGTAAATTAACCGAAAATAGACCAAATATCTTGGGATGGAACTTTTTTTTTTTGGGGGGGGGGCGAATTGACCCCCTGTCCCCCTTTTCTGACTACTATGACCATAACAGTTAAAAAAACATTTTAAGGTTCGATTTTGAACACTGTTTGGACCTCACTGGTCTCGGAATGACTTTGAATGTGTTTTCTTACCCATAGAGTCAATCTTCGAGGAACTCCATAAATCAGTAGGTTTTCCTTCATACGGATCACCTTCTAATATCTCTGGAGCTACATATCCCATCGACCCACATGCTTCCGTTAGCTTCTCTCCATCTGCACACGTAATTGCAAACCCAAAGTCTGAAATAGGAAAGAATACTTCAGTAATGACGAAATATAACACTGCTATTACTCAAAGATATATATTTCCTTTGGGTTTTTGTGCATATTGTCAGATTGTGAATAATTCTTAGGACCAAATATTTTTGGTCAAAACAAACTAAACAGATTTGTTGTTAAAGCCAATATACGTTTTGAACGTATATTTTATACATGAAAGGAGATAAAGTTATTGAACATGTTGGATTCTTTCTTCTTTGCTTTCCTGTCGATGATCTGGTCCCTATTTCATTTTGTTTGATCGCGTGGATTATTCTTCGTTCTGTTTTTATCTTTAATGATACCCCCATTACGGGGAAGGGGTTGAAACCGTGCTTTCTCGTCGGTTTATGCTTTATATATTTCTATATATTTTTCATACAAAGTCATTTGCCTTTTTTTCAGATTCAGATTTATTTCCAACATAGGCCTAAGTGACATAAATATTGATACAAATCATTTTCATACATTTATAACAAATATTTACGAAATACACATCAGTGTCATTACAATTATATCTAAAACATCATTTTGCACACAAATTATAACATACTATAGATAGAAAAAAAGGTATCTGTGGAAATGGGAGATTCACTCAAAAGCATAGCTTGTATAATGTGAACCTCCATCAAGGAAGAGAAAAGAGGAGGGAGAAAGAGAGAGAGGGAGAGAGAGATGCAATGGTTGCTATTTGCCCACGGAGACTTACTGAATAGATTAAAAAGAACAAGATAATCCACAAGACAAAACGAAAAAAGGTAAAATAAAACGAAAAAACAAAAGCAGGACGACAAAAGGAGAAATAAAATAGAAAACGGGACGAATTGCGACCGTAAAGAGAGAATAAAACAAACTGATAAAGACTAATGAAAATAACTTGATGTCTGAGAGGAGATGATAAATCCTGCTTCTTGTAAACTTACCGCATAACTTCAATCGATAATCCTCGTCGAGTAGGAGGTTGCTACACTTGACGTCACGATGAACGATGTCGATAGAATGGAGATATGTGATGGCGGACTGCAGCTGATGAAACAGAAATCGAGCCTCGGGTTCCGATAGATGACCTTGGACTGAAGGCAATAGAGGGGAAAGAGGAATTAACTTTGAAGTTAAAAAAATCATTAGTAAATATCGTCACTAATAGTAGGCCTCATAATAGTCCTACTTTGGTCAAGTAACCAAAGTGTTGGTTTGGAATATCTCGCGAGGTAACATACAAGAATAAAATGAACTTTAATAACATGTCTCCTGCTATTTGCTTGTTGAGAATCAATACAGATCGACGAATCGGACAAACCGCCCTTTCACAAGGTAAAGCAGTCGTAATTTAAATGATGATTCCAGTGAAAAAATAATGTTCATGACGAATATTTAGCACGTGTGAAACCAAACTTAAACTTGATTAGAATAACGAACGCTAATCGCAGTCACAATCGCAATCAATTTTGGCAATGATGATTCAAGATTCACGTGTGAAAAGGCAATTAAGACAGTACTGTACAGCTTATGGCGGCCATAATTGGAAGGCTTCCAAAGAAGAACAGGATTTTTCGAAGGGGTTATGCAATGAGCCAGGTGATATCAGTGCATACTTGGGCTTGCAAGAAGCTATCCATAGCTACGCACGTTCCTCATTGTATAACCCATTGAATGTACTTCTTTTGAAACCCCATCCCTCCCCATTCTAATTCGTCTATATAAGCCAGTTCGCTGTTAGCTGATTTTCTCAAATGACCTTTGTGTGATTTTTCATTAGGATGAGCGCTAACATTCTCAAATGAAGATGTTGCGTAAGTTTTCCCCGGCAAAGCATTCAAATTCTAAGAATGAAAGGCATTGTATAGAGCAGGTGACTAGAATAGTATATCAGGGGTAAAGTTTTTTTTAATCTGTTTGTTTTGATGTCTGGTCCTGGAACATTTTAGTTTGGGTTACTGTCAAATGCCAGTGATGAAGAAGACTTTGTTACTCTTCAGCTTGGATGTGATGAAAAGAATATTCTAAAAAGAATACCCGAATAATCATCAAACCACAAATGCCTATATCAGTGAATTTGAAAACCAACTTCATGGTTTATCTCAAATGACCTTTTACTGCAGACTAATGTGATCCGGAACAGCAGTTATATACTTGACGTTATAAGTTTCGGAGCTGACGATAAAAGTGCAAATATTTCGTTTCTTCACAGTCCAAAACGAAAGTGCTTGTTTTGATTCATTAATTTTTAACAACTTCTTGGTTAATTTTTCTATTTTTATTTGCCATGAACGTGGTGAAGGGCATTTGACAATACGTTTTTTATGTTGTCGTACGTCGTAGAGCAAAAATTCCCTACATGTATTTTCACATTTCATGCATATTTTTTAAATAAAGTGAGCTCGTAAAAATGAGATTCCATTTTAAAAAAGGAATACCGCTTTACCGAGTTCAAAGGAACGTTACATCATTTGTAAAGAAACCAACTGTCAAAGAATAAAACGCAGTATTATGTAATAAGCCAGTTCGTAGTTCCTATCTGCGCATGATCAGAGGAAGGTCATTTGTACTAAAATGACATGGTGCTTTAAAATCTAATGAGATAAGCACCAACGTTGATGTCTTGAGTATTCAAATATTTTTTTGACTTGTGTTTTTCATTTACATCCGAAAACAACAACAATGCGTCCACGAACGACTGGTATTTCACACTTTGCCAAGTTCAAAGTAGGAATGCAACAAACACCTTCATAAAGTGTTCGTTGGTGTGCTATTCTAGTCACCTGGTCTATCCATTTTTTTCATCCTGCTATGTTAGGCATGCTTACATAATATCTTGCTTTGTAATCTGCCTTATCATAATGAAAGAAATGATAGGTCATTTGAATCAAATGATTTGATCAAATTTGTCCATGAAGTAACTACGAACTGGTCTATTGGAATTCCACGCGTGATACACTATTGTACATGACATGATGATTTTATACCTGCATGTACCCTGAACGCATGCGAAAGAGGAATATACGGTTTGGTCCCCAATACCATAATTTCATCAAGGATGAATTGTATTTTCATTCATTCATTTCTGTTCGTTTAAAAAAAAGCAATAAGAGTAAAAATGCAATATAGGATACATAACAAATCCGTCTAAATATCAAAAGAGATGATCTTAACCTTGTTTGTTGATATATGAACGAAGATCACCATTAGGCATGTAATCCATAAGGATGAAGCCTTTACGATTGGTTAGAAGTACCTCAATCACTCCTAACTGAAGTCACAGAAGAAAAGAAAAAAAAATAAAAGGGGTAGAGAGTGGAAGGATGGAACAGAGGGGGAGAGAGAGATGGTAGAAAGATAATTGTCGAAAGGAAAAGAGCAAGTTAATTCGTGGAGAAAGAAACTTCAGTTGAGGAATGATAAATACAATACAATACAATACCGATTTTCGTTAGTGCTTTCGTCTTCAGATCTTTGTACATTCTTGTTTTAATATATAAATGACAAAGCTTGCCCGACTGTTTTAAGTTAACTCACTTTTCTAGAATGTGAAGTACAACAACAAACAATATGCAAATCATCAATATAAACTTTAACATGGTAAGGGTTAGTTTTGTTAAAAGGTCACAAGGCCACGAGAACGACCAGAATATAGGCTGGAAAAAACACGTGTTAGTGATGTTTTGATTTGATGAGTGTTTCTTACATTTTCATTGTTGTTAATGGCAGTCTAATATGATTTCGGATGTATATAAAAGCGTTTTACTATTACAAATCGATTACTGATTATCAATATTGAGCAAAGCATGGAACCAATATTACATCACTCACCACATGATCATGACAAAGTTTCTTGAGGATGAGAATCTCGCGCGGGAAGAATTGTTTCTTGACGATGTCGGGAGCTTTCAATTTACAGAAGATCTTCATGGCATAGTCACAGTTCCGCTTCTTACTGTAAACCTTCTTCACCTTCATTAATGAGAAAAATATCTGATCATATTTTTTTTTCATTAAGGAGGGAGCAGGTACAACGCATATACTTTTATAAGTTTTTTTCTCTGATATTTGTTTGTTAAATTCATCTGGTAGTGGTACGATGCAGTGTCTTAGATATTATTTCATGATGTGCATAATGTATACGAGTTTAAGAAATTTGTTCGAATTATTTTTTACAATTGTTACTTTGTATAAACTGCATTTAATGAAATTTGATTTGAGAGAAAAACAATAAAACATCTTTTAAAAAATTGTTGCATTTATCTCTACAATTTGCTATGCTTATTTTCATTCTTCAATTAGCAAAAATGTCCCAAATTGAAACGAGATGTTATTAGTTCCTGCAAAGACGAAAGCGTAGTTCTCCAGTGGATTACTGCCAATTTTAATGCAAGATTATCATTCACAGGGTGTAATTTTACCGTAGGCCTATATAGGTTTAGAAATTATGATATTGATATGTTTTGTGATAAGAATAATCTCAGTCGCTCTGTTGGATAGTCAGAAAGGCGATGCGCATACCTTTACCTTCTGAACAAGGTAATGATGAGGGTGATGATGATGATAGTGGTGATGATGATGATGGTGGTGATGATGATGATGATGGTGATGATGATGATAGTAATGATGATGGTGATAATGATGGTGATGGTAGAAGTGGTGGTGGTGATGATGGCAATGATGATAATGATGGTGATGATGATGATAGTGATGATGATAATGATGATAGTGGTGATGGTGGTTATAGAAGTGGTGGTGGTGATGATGGTGGCGGAGATGATGACGATGATGGTGGGTGTGACGGTGACCGTGATGATGATGGATATGTTGACGGTGATATCTATGACAGTGACTGTGATGATGATGAAAATGGTGGTGATGGTGGTGATGATGCCTTATGGGAAATAAGTTTCATTTATTTATGAAAAACTAATTTGCTTTTCTTGGTTTGCTTTTCTTGGAATCTTGGGTGCACAGTAATAATTTCTCACCTTAAAGTATTGTCCTCTCCCAATAGTCTCTCCCATCACGAGGTCTAATCCAAGTGTATCTAGGGGCGACACTTTCTTATTCGGTAAATATATGTTTCCTTTCTTGGTTAAACTCGGCACCTCATCGGTATACAGTACTTGATCATTTCCGCGTGGTTCCATCTCCTTTTCTTCCTTATTTTTACGTTTTTCTTCATTACTCATGTTTTTTTAAATATTTTTTAAATTCATTTTAAAAAATAAATGTACTTTAAACAATAGACATCATATCAAAAACTTGATTTTGATATTTGTTTTAAGACTTTTCTTGGTGTACGTAATGAGATTGCTATTTGCTGTGTTGGCGTACGTAGCCGTGATTGTGGGTGAAGTAACGCGTTTGTTGCGTCACAATACAGACAGCTGATCGTTGCGCAGATTGCACTGTTACGCCATTTTGCGCAATCAATGATGGGCATTGTGTGTGCGTGTCACTGACCTACTTGGTGTGTGTGTGTGTGTGAGTTTGAGTTTTGTCAGACGTGTGTCAATCAGGGCAGTGTTTCATCAACATTTTTGTCTGAAAAGTTGTCAGATCTGACATCTTTCTTAGATTTTGATTGGCTGAGAGGCACTGTTACTGTGGTAACTGTCGGATATTATGTGACTTGTCAGATAAAACGTCCGACAAGTCCTTTCATGAAACGCTCCCCAGATTTGATTATTTACGTCTGGGACCGACCTTTAACGTCACCATCCGAAAGACGTGACCAGGGCTCGAACCGCTGCGCTGCATCAATTTGTAACTTCCCCACATAGCTTGGATTACAGGCGCACGCCACAACGCCCAGTTGTGGTGTGTGTTCGGGATTAATATGATATTTTGATCTTCAATATTTTGTGGATGTCGATCGGTGTTCATAGATGGGGGGGAGGGGTGACTGACACAATTCTGTCCTCTGTGCGATTTTTTTTTTAGTTTGAGAGGTTGGTGGGCCATTGGTGCAACGAGTATAATTTTTAGGGGGCTGACAATCATGGCATTAAGGGCAAGGTTCTTTGAAAGCCGTGAGTTAGCGACGTGAGCGAGCAAAAACAAATCTAATTTTGTGATATATTTTGACATGATGTTTAAAAAATATATACCTCGCGGGTTTATATTCCTTTTATCCTTTCTTTGTCTTGTATTTTTGAATTCATTTATATATCTATTTATTATTATTAATATTTTTTTCTTTTTATTTATTCATTTATTTAATATATTTATTCATTATTATCATTATTATTATTATTATTTTTTTTTGGGGGGGGGAGTCCATGATCCCAAGCGCCACATCTGCACGCCAAGGGGGTGGGGGAGGTTGTTAGCTTTATAGTACAGGTACTATGTACCTGTACTAGATCAATAATGAAAACGCGAAGCGCAAGATGATTTTTTTTATTTTTTTGAAAGATTAACCTCAATATGAGCTGTTTTGAGGACTCCGGTAGGATTCCAAGGTTATTTCACTTTCAAGCACTCTTTGCGATTTAAATTCCCATTTCTTTCGTATGTTCCTCACTTATTTTATATCATGAACCAAGATGAAGAACAAAAATTAAGTGATATTCAAACGGGTGGTAAAATAAACGGGACACACCCCATGCGCTTGGTTTCGTGGAGGGGTTAAGCGCCTCTGGAAGTCTCACCTACATTACGCGATTCAATGTAGCAGCAGTGCTGACTTTGAGAACTACTATAAAATAACTATTCACAAAAAACACCATTCATATAATGATACAATACAACATTCACCGACCCTAATTGACATTTGACCTTGATCATGTGACCTGAGACTTGTCAGTGACACTTGATTACCCCAATGTCCACATTTCATAAACTATATCCATAAGCTTTGAAAGTTATGACATTTCAATATTTATATCCAACATGGCCAAAATTCATTGGCCCGTATTCTGCAGTCGGGTTTAACTTAAACTCAGGTTTAAAGTTGTGGTTTAAGTATGGAAAGCCAATTGCTACATAAATCACTAATAGTAAAGATATCATACTCAGCTCATTTGGCTCTCAGATCATTCATAATTGTCTAGGAAGTATAAATAGATGATTGTCTTCACCATCGATGAATCAGAAAAGAGCACAGTGAAAAATTAGAAACATACAACTTAATAAAAATTTTGTCACTTTTGGCTTCCTATAATTTTAGTACAGAGTTAGACCATGGTCTAAGTTAAACCTGACTTCAGAATACGGGCCTTTGTCCTTAAATGACCTTTGACTTTGGTCATGTGACTTGAAACTTGTACAAGATGTTCAGTTATATTTGATTACTCTTATGGCTAAGTTTCATAAATTAGGTCCCTATACTTTTGAAGTTTTAATGACATTTCAAAAACTTAACCTTCGGTTAAGATTTTGATGTTGATTCCCTCAACATGGTCTAAGTTCATTGACCCGAAAATACTTTTGACCTCAGTCGTGTGACATCAAACTCTGGCAGGTTGTTCAGTGATAATCATTATGTCCAAGATTCATGAACTAGGCCCATACACTTTCTAGATTATGGCGGCATTTCGAAAACTTAACCTTCGGTTAAGATTTGGTGTTGACGACGACGCCACCGCCGTCGGGAAAGCGGCGCCTATGGTCTCGCTCTACTATGCAAGCGAGACAAAACGTATGAGTTTTTACGGCTTCAGCAGCTCTATACGTCGCTTTATCAATCCACAAATAAAATTTGCAAACCTAAATGCTTGAAATAAAGAAATGACATAATCCCGTAATTATCCATTAAATTCCCTTTTGCAATCTTAATTAGATATGAACGTAGAACATCGACAAACCTTTCTCGTCGTAATGAATTGATTTTTTTTCAACTCGTTTTAAATACGTTTCGCATAGTGATAGAAACATGGGCACATATCCCTTGGACAAACGGGGTCATGCCTCCTATTTTTTTTCCGAGGGACGCCCTTCTTTCAATTTAAAATCTTAAATTTTTAAAGATATATTTTTGTGGAATCTAAAAGTCAAGTCGAAAAATAAATGTGACTCTTTCTTCGGGACGTTTCAAGCCGTTTCTGTTTATTGAGTTTGAACGCGCACTTTATGAAAATATTACGGTTTCAAATAGAGTGTAATCTGACCAATATAATTTTTATACTAAAATTGATGAAAAATAAATTAAATTAGGTCCCTATACTTTTGAAGTTTTAATGACATTTCAAAAACTTAACCTAAACTTAACCTGAAATCTGACCAATAGAATTTTTATACTAAAATTGATGAAAAATAAAGAATTGAAGTTCTACTTTATTGTTTTAGTCAGGTTAGTTAATCAGATGTATATATTGCCATGAGTATGCAGTGAGCTGATGTCTCAACTTTTCCCTTTTAAAAATCATTTGTCATACGCATCCTCAATAGTATTTGACGAAAATTAATACTACAGCAATGATGATCTTAGATAATCAATCCATTCGGCTTCAGGAGCTAAATTGTCCACATGGGCAATGAATCCCAGGGCGATATCAGGATATTTTAATAGGGAGATGGGGGGGGGGGTGGGAATGATCAAAAGGTGCATGAGTAGCATGACATCACATTTTTTTTCTCAATCAAATTATAGGGTTATTGTAGAATTCCACAGCCCACGCATTTCCTTTTGTATTCCCTTCTTCCCCATGCATTCCCTTTTCTTCACTCTTCTCTTTTTTTTTTCTTCAGTACTAGAAATATCATAAATGGGTGGGGGTCATCCACCCAGCGCCACCCTGGATGAATTAATCTTAACTTTACAGAAAAAGGGGAGGGTTGGGTGCGCCACGTCGCTCTGTGCAAGCATTGCAGGTGATTGCACGCAACTCACCCGCAACATAGTTCTGAGCTTGCTCAAAACTTCTCTGCGTGTAAATCAGACCTGCATGGGACCTGAAGGTAGCAAAAGTTAGTGGTTACCCTATCAAAGTCAAATGCGGGGCTGATACGGAACGATGTAAAAGGGCCTAGGAGAGGGGAAGGTCAATGTGAGAGTAATAGTGAGCAAGAGAGAAGAGACGAGGGACAGAGTGAGGACAAGAAAGAGAGAGAGAGAGGGGGGGAGGGAAAGATCAAGAGACAGGTCCAACGACAGTGACAGCAATGTAGAGACAAGGAGAGAGAGAGAGGGGGGGAGGGGGGAGGAAAAACAAGAGCGCCTCTGGCAGTCTCGCCTGCATTACACGATTCAATATAGCAGCTGATTTGACTTTGAAAACGACATTAGATTATAATACTGGTAATTATTCACGAAAATACCATTCACGTGAAAATAAAATAAAATGTTCTTCGACCTTAAATGGCACTTGACCTTGATCATGTGACTGAAGACTTGTGCAAGATGGTCAGTGATTGCCCTTATGTCCACATTTCATAAACTAGATAATAAACTTTCAAAGTTATGGCAATTTATCAAATACCCCCAACACAGCCAAAGTTCATCAATCTTGGTCATGTCATGTGACCAAACTTTCATGGACTAGATCCATATTCCTTCGAAGTTAAAATATTTCAAAACTTGACCTTGGTTAAGATTTAATTTTGATTCCCCAAAATAATCTAAGTTCATTGACCCTAAAGTACCTTTGACCTTGGTAATGTGACCTCAAACACAGCCAAGTTCATCAATCTTGGTCATGTCATGTGACCAAACTTTCATGGACTAGATCCATATTCCTTCAAAGTTAAAATATTTCAAAACTTGACCTTGGTTAAGATTTCATTTTGATTCCCCAAAATAATCTAAGTTCATTGACCCTAAACTACCTTTGACCTTGGTAATGTGACCTCAAACTCAGGATGTTCAGTAATACTTGATAACCCTTATGTCCACGTTTCATAAACTAGGTCTATATACTTTCTAAATTATGATGACATATGAAATATTTAACCCTAGGTTTAGATTTAAAATGTTGACGACGCTGCCACCATCGTCGCCGCTGCCGGAAAAGGGGCGCCTCTACTAGTCTGAGAGTGACTATAAAAATGTGCATCTTACTGTACAGACCAGTAAAAGAAAGTTTACAAGATCAAAAAGAAGGAATAGCATAATACTGAGTACTTTGTCTTTTTATTAAATTTATATGCCAGCATAACCATTATCTATCTTTGAAATAACCAAATACATACTCTGTTAAACATTCATATTCAATATTCATAAGAATTAGAATTAAGGAATACAATGCCATGTATTATTATCAACATATTCCCTATACACTGCAAAAACTCTGGTGTTGATTTAACACCAGCCCGGAATCTATATGTCCACACCAGAGAAGTGTTAAACAACACCAGTTTCGTTTTGGTCTAACACCAGATATGTGTTTATATAACACCAAGTATTAAAACAGCATCGGTTTGATACAAAACTGGTGTTGTTTCAATACTTCTCTGGTGTGGACATATATAGATTCTGGGCTGGTGTTAAATCAACACCATAGTTTTTGCAGTGTAGTGTTATTGAAATCAATTCCGACACACATCAATTAATGAAACATAAGCATGTCAATCAGAAGACAAGACAGATTTAGCTCATCGTTTTCAAAAATGATTTCTATTTGGTATACTATAGAAATGAAAAAGAGAATAAAGAGATTTGTCATAAATACATGTCAAAAATATCAACAGACATTGAGACCACAATTATGGAGTTTGACTTGCATCTTTCCTTCTATGTGAATCAATAATCTGACTATTTATATTCAAGTAACAGCACACATGAAATGTACATTTTTCATATGCCAATAGCCTTATTACAACAAAATAATTGCACAAAGTTTATTCACCTTTATATTGGTAACATCCACCATGAGGCAGTGCCCGGTTTTATCAGTCAGTTGATAATAATATCATTTATACAATTTCAATTCAATTCAATTCGGCTTTATTAATAAAAATACTAATCAAAAAGTCTGAAGACTCACAATGTGAGTTCACAATCAAAAGCATAAAATATAACAGATGAAATACATAACATGCAGAGACCATTAGTGAACCAATTACACAAAGAAGAAATGTATGAAAATACAATAACATTATAACAAAGTGAAATTAAAATGAGCAAATGTATATAATGAAACAGATTTCATTCTTTAAAAAAATGGACAGGCAAGTAGGTGTGGAACAGAAAAGAGGAGCAAGCATGGCAAGGGTGAGAAAAGAAAGGGGAATGAAACAAGGATACAAGAAAGAAGAAATAATGGGAAGGAGAAAAAAGTTCAGACTCTTGCAATAAAAATAAAAAAGCATTATTAATAAACAATAAATTACAGATATTACAAATATTACATGAATATCGTGACATATGATATATGCCATAAGAGGATAGCATTACATAGAAATAAAAAAGGGAAAAAAGTGACATGATGGTGATTATAATAGACGTTAGAATGAGAAGAGCAGGAGGAAGAGATAAAGAGAGATACAGAAAGAGAGAAAGAGGAGGGTCAGACAGAAACTGAAAAAGGACATCATAATTATCTGTTCAATGTACATGTAGGTTACAAAGTTTGAAGTATATATGATTTCAGTTCAAATGAACCCCCCTTGCTTTTGATTGGAGAGATTTACTATTTGTACAATATAATTCTACCATTATTCATCATTTGATGGAGCACTGGTAACATTCCCAAATCATGTTTCATATATTAGAAATGAAAACCGTTAATTTATCAGAGGATAATCAATATTTTTAAATGCAAGACCCAAATTTTCACACCTCTATGCTGAAAAATACTTGTTTTCCTATTTAATAACTCACAGATACTACAGCTCTCATACCCATCCATCCCAACGTGTTCTTTTGAACATTTCTGACAAAGATTTCAACAGGGGCTGCGGAATGATTTTGAAAGTTGGGGGGGGCTGACCATGCAAAAAAAAATCACAATTAGATGGTCATTTTTATGTTTTAACACAGTTTTTTAAAGAGTGGGGGGTGAGGCTGAAAGTCACCCAGCCCCACCCCATTTCCACAGCCCCTATTCAAGTCATATTAAACTCTTTATTTTTAGCTTTTACTACATAATCCCTGGTTTTAACAATGTAATGCTTGATACAAGCACATTGATATAATTCAGTTAATAGATTATTTCAGTTATGAATAAACAAAATGGAAAAACAGTTCTCTCTGCCTTCAGCAATGTACAAAGCGTCAAGGGTGACCTGACGTCCCGGATTTCAAGGGACAATACCGTATCTATCCGTACCAGAATAATCAGGAATTTATGCATATAGGAATCAAAAGGAAAAGGGATGAAATAGTTTTCTGAAAATTATGCCAAAATTGGACTATTTTGTTATTACGAAGGTAAAAAATTTGTGCTTGTTCGCTTTGCTCCCTCAGAGTTCTTTTTTTAAAAGAAATTTTGTCCTCAATGCCATGTGCATACCTCTGAAAATACTAGCTCACTACACCTCTGATCTGACCAGTATTTTAAATGTCCAAATCTGGGTCAGAAAAACACAAGGGGCCCATTTCACAAAGGACTTGCAACTGTTGTAACTTTGCCATCATGGCAACTGCCATGGAAACATTGATTGTGATTGGCTGCTGAGCCCTGTTACCATGGCAGTTGCCATAATGGCAAAGTTAAACCAGTTACAAGTCCTTTATGAAACAGACCCAAGGTTAGCAATTGATCATACACTTGATTTTCACAATTGATTGTACATTGTAGTCAATGGAATCAATTGTAGAAAAATGTTCTATGATCATTGCTAAGCTTTGTGTTACCCTGGCACCATTAGCACATGAATTAGAAAAGACTTTACGCAATTGTATAATTCTTATTCACAGTATCAGTTATTAGTACTGTAACATCTGGGATAGGGTCAACCGGTCAAGAAAATACCCAGAGAATAATACATACATTCTATTAAAAGCAAAAAGTCCAAATGTATATCATTTAAAAGAATATGCAAAAATGCAAAGATGAATATTAAACTGAAGCACATCAAAATCATTGACAGCAATATGGCAATAAGAAAACACAGCAACAAGTAGTAGAATCATGTACAAATGATACACTATTGCTTTGTATGAAATTATTTGCAATTTCAACCCACCCATCAACGAGTGAGCACCTCAAACATTGTAACGTCAGTCAGACCTGAATCTGCATGATTTATTGTAGCAATGATACAGCAACATGAATAGCATTATATTTATTATCAAATTAGGATATCAAACATGTTACCAAAACAATCAATCAATCTCTTGTTATGCCTGTTCAATGAAAATGTCAGAATGTTAGAAACATAGCCCACTTCAAAACAATAACTATGGGAACATGACAGTATTAAAATTAACCCAAAGCTAACCAATGAAAAAAAAGAGAAAATAGAGGAACCCAACTAAACTGCTGTAACCCAATTGACAAGATAAACCAATGAGAAAGAACTAGGATGAGGAGGAAAGGGTAAATGACCAGGGTGATTATGTAGTGAAGAATGTTCAACAAACGAATCAGATGAGGATGGAAAGAATGAGCACATCCTTACAGGAAAGGAATGAAGATGACTGAAGAAGTAGGAAGGATACCGACAGATGCCATGAATAAGAACACAAGTATCTACTGAAAAGCTAACTGAAATACCTACCAAGTTGAACTGAACAGATGTCAAACAAAAGCAAAATGTGGACAAGAAGAACAAGGACTGGCACTGCTTTAATTCCATTGCCATCAAGAATAGGGTAGCATTTCCTGTCAAACATTAGGAAGCCAACTACCACCATGCAAAAGCCTGCTTAGAGGCTATGGTATCTTCAATGTAGCTTCCAAGATTGGAAGACTACATGTCTCTCTGGTAAATTATGATCACACAGGCCGGGTGTCTGATGATGAGTGAAGGTTTAATTCAGAGAATTCCAATATCACAGTCTTCCAACTGAATCGTTACAGAATGTGTCCCTGAATTAAGGTTATAAGACTGCGATACTGGAATTCATCTCAGTGTAAGAATTTTTTAATGATAGTATATTTATTATCATTATTACTATTTTATTACATTTAACATATAGCATAATTGTTCAGAGAGGTCTGTAATTTGTCAACAAATAAATTGTTGTGTCTTGCAAGTTTTTGTTTATATTCTTTTTATTTGCATTCCTGCAGAATATCTCTCAATACCAGCCACTAGAGGCTATGCTATGTTGGAAGTTAATAACACATCATTGTATTCCAAAGGAGAAGTGGCTGAATGTGGCAAGGGCTGCACTGGTGACTTCTAGAAAGACACTGTTCATCCTGTAACTACATGCGAATCAGGTGACCAGAAACGCACACGATGGAATTAAATAACTCATAAAGACGTTTCTATGTTCAGGGCTGACGGTTTGCATCTGGCCGAGGAAGGGCTGGATAGATTTATCGTCGAACTCAAATCTGGCTTGTCTTATCTTAGATGAGTATTTTATGCATTTCCCTGCTGTTGCTCCTGGGGGCCGACTCCTGACCGTCCAAGGTTATTTGCATTGGAAGCATGTGAGGTGTTTTTTTGGACGGTAAGGAGCCGGCACCATTGGAGTGATTGCAGGGGCATGGCTATCTTTGCTGACATTTGCTGTTTTGTGTTTAAACTTGAGTATGACGATGTTATTATGTACATGTACGGGGTGTTTAATGTTAAGGTAATATGAGACCCCCCCCATTTGTGGTTTCAATAAGGAAGAATTTTAAGCTGTCATCAGTGTATGAACAGGCATATGACTATTTAAAAAAAAAAAAAAAAAAGGTGTTCTTTGGTTGGGGTTTATTGAATACATTCTATTGAACCATTTGGAGTGTTTTTGGCAGCGATCATATATAAATATATTCTCGTTTGGTGGTAATTTGGCAATTATGTCGCCTAAAACACGTTTTTCATAGAATAAGAGTAGGGTATTCATTCCCATGCCAGGCAAGGCATGTGGATTTTAATTATGTCCTCATGTTATGTAATTTGCAGGTCCCCACTCGGTACCTACATGAGGGGGACCTATTTCTACATACAATTTTTAAGAACGTTGTTAAGCTGAAGTGTCACGCTTAAAGTTTAATCTTTAATAGCCTCACCTGATCTTGAAGGCAGGGAGGCTGGTCTATACATGGTCATCCATTTATTTCTATATGCTATACATGTAATTGTGTCATCTGTAATCAACCGATAGCTTAGTTACTAGCTGTACTGGCATTCCGGGCCGGCTAGCAGGGAACCAGTGGGTAAACGGCAATGAATTTAAACCCTGAATTTAGGAGGGGGCCTTCTAGCCGGGGGTTTAAGGCAAAGAAAGGAGATGTGTCAATAAGTTTGACTGATGTAATTTGAAGATGATCAGACTGCAAAAAAACTAGGGCATATCAAATCAAGGTACTAACGGATGATTTGTTTTTCTGTTCCAATCATCAAAAAGCAAAAACAGAATTCTGCCCTGTAGTTTGGTTTTTGAAAACACAAAAATGAGCCACAACAATGAAAATGTGTTGTGATTTCGTTTTTGTAGATCAAAGACCGAAAATTGAAATCAGAAATACTCTGGGCTTTTTTCTGATTTCTCATTCTTAATTTGTGTTTTTATATATCAAAAACAAAACCAGAACAAAAACACAAAAAGCGAAAACAAAATCGCAAACTCGCTTTCCACTTCCTGCTCTCTGGTTTTGTTTTTCGCACAGCCAACAGCGAAATCCACTCATCTCTGAGATGTCCTTTCATTCAGAGCGCCCTCTATGTTTTTGATCATTATACATGCATGTGTGTGCGTTGAGCTAGATAGAGATGACCACGTGCAACAAACTTTCTATTTGACAATGTGGATTTTTACTAGAGATAAAGATAACATTTTCTCGCATTTTTTTTCAAGGATAAACAATTTACAGTGTAACATGCCGATGCAAATTGTCAAAATCTTGGAAAACTCTTCAAGGTCAGTGTTAATGTATTTGAATAGAATTTTAAGTGAAGTCAAAGTCTAGAAAAGCGTAAAGTGTAACGTTTTATTTTTTTGACCACAGATTGAACATGGCGTCAACTCAGTGCAGACCAGGACCATACTCAAAGAGAATTACTGAATGAGTACTGTCGTTGTTGTTGAGACAAGGCCACCAAATGTGGACAGGAAACCTGATCATAATGAGCTTTATACTGATACCATTCTGGATGTGCTTTCTCTGGATCTACATGGTGAAGATTTGAACATCTATCCGCCTTTCATTTGCAAGAATTGTGAGCGGAACTTTGCACGCTTTTGAGCCCAGAAAAGGAAGAGGAGAGTCTTTACAGTGAACATTCCATTGCATGAATTCCAGGCACATGGTAACAACTGCCAAATTTGCAAGGATAAAGACGATGGCCATGGAGATAGTGTTCTCAATTCTTCTGTAGAAGAAACAGCAGGACAAGGTCTCTCCACAAGTAAGCAGCCAGACCGGACACTGTTTTTCTCTGTATGAAGGGGGAGTCCTTAACAGTCCCAAAGTGCTCGACTGTTTTTAATGATTGCACATGGCACTTGTCAGTAGTAGGAAAATTGTTGGAATCTAGACATGACATTCTGAAAGGTTTCCTGTCAGTTCTCAATGAGCAATGAATCTAAAGTTTTAGGGGCAAGATATGTCATAAAAGGGCTAAATCAATTCAAAAACGCTTTGAGCGAAGGAAGCAACCGAGCCAAAAATTGCATTTTTACAATTGCGTTCAAACGCGGAGACTGGAGATGGGTAATCTGTCTCCAGTACTGGTTGCTGCGAAGCACCTTCGAAGATCCCGATTGGGTATTGCAAAACATTCCCAATATCGAGGGGCGCCATAATGTGTCCGAGGAGGGGATGGACGAGTGGTCAATTCCCCCAGATAGGGACTAACCCAGCAGGACGAGGAAGATTATGAGGAGCATGTAAAGAGGATCGGGTGTGGGCAGCCACAGATGCTGTAGTCTTGCTCCACTCTTTGTTCATGTGCCGGTCAGCAACCAAGATGTCAAAATTGGCATTTGAATGCTCGACTGTTAAGCAACATGGTTTGCATTCAGACGCGGAGACTGGAGATGGGTAATCTGTCTCCAGTACTGGTTGCTGCGAAGCACCTTCGAAGATCCCGATTGGGTATTGCGAAACGTTCCCAATATCGAGGGGCGCCGCAATGTGCCCGAGGACGGGATGGACGAGTGGTCAATTCCGCCGGATAGGGATGAAGAGCTATGGAGCCCAGGTGCAGAGATTCCGCCTCCGAGGCCCTATCAAGACTGTGGCCAGCGAGGCAGGCAGGGCGATGGGTTTCGCAGCTCGGCCTGATATGCTGATGTTGCGGCAGGCAGGTGGGGTGGAGTGTCCCGCCCACCTGCATCACCCAGCACGGCGGCAGGAGGAAAGTCAGCAGAGCAAAGATGCTTGCCCTACTCCAAACGTGTAGGCTCAGAGTGGCACAGCAGGAGCAAAGCACAGTGAAAGTGCTCACCCAACTCCCAATGCCCCCACTCAGAGCAGAGCATCAGAAGCGAGGCCACATGATCGCCCACGTCTAGCTTCAACTGGTAGGGTGAGCAGTCCTCGAGAGGAAAGGTGGGGCGAGTTTTCCAGGCCACCTCCAGGACCAGCTTCCAGGCGGTCCTCAGGATGGGCAAGAATGTCCACCAGACCACACAAGGTTCAGATAAGGCGAGGAAGAGGTCCCGGAAACAGAACCGCTCCAGTAGCCGTAACCGTGGTGGGTCAGCTTAGGTGTGGAAAAGACCCATGGGTTCTACTTCCTGCCTCC
The DNA here is from genome assembly GCF_018143015.1 of Lytechinus variegatus. Lineage (NCBI taxonomy): Eukaryota > Metazoa > Echinodermata > Echinoidea > Temnopleuroida > Toxopneustidae > Lytechinus > Lytechinus variegatus. The sequence goes on from NC_054749.1 coordinate 22,686,383, forward strand.
AGAGGCCTTGACCCAAGGATTTCCGTAAAGCCACCTGAGTCAGAGGCAAACCCAGGAAGTAGGGCATTGTTTCTGCCGTGGAATGTGGGGCCTAGAATGCACCTCCTAGAAATAGCCAGCCAATTTCATACATAGAGCTGTTCCTCAACCAAGAAGTTTTGGTTCACATGGTACGTGAAACCAATCGATATGCGAATGCTTTCTTGACAGACGATGAAGTCACAGAATGGATAAGGGAACAACCTAATTCTAGATTCAAAAAGTGGCCCTCAAATGGAATCAGTGTGGTGTTACTCAAAAAAGTACTTGGGGCTCAGCATCAATATGGGACTCATTAAAAAGAAGCATCTTACCAACTACTGGTCGACACAACCGAGCCAGGCCACCCTGTACTTCAATGCTGTGATGCCCTTCTGGCTGTTTTCTTTGATAAACCGTATGATTCATGTTATTGATAATACAACTGAAGTTCCATGAGGTGCGGATGGCTTCGACCCCTGGCACAAAGTGCGACCCGTCCTCGATCAACTTCATCCTCGAATCATTCAAGCGTCACTATGTACCATCAGAGAATGTAAGAATAGATGAATCCATGATAAGAATGAAGAACAGGATCGTCTACATTCAGTACATGTATATGCTGAACAAAAGACATGCCAGGTTTGGCATAAAGAAATTTGAATTGTGCGACTCGAATGGCTACGTGTATCACATGGGGCTATATGCCGGGAAATAATTCGATATTGGGCATTACGAGGGCCAAGCGCACAGAGTTGTCATGACTCTCATGAGCAAGAGTCATCTCCTGAACAAGGGGTATCACTTGTATACCGACAACTTTTATACGAAGCCATACCTCGCAGAAGTATTGTTTCAGAATGATACATATCTTACAGGTGGGCATAATCACCTTTTTTCCATAAATTATTAGTAATTTACTATCCATACAATGTTATTTATCTTTTTTTGTAACAAAAAATACATTTTTGTGAAGTGCTAAGTTTGATTTTTATGATTTGGCTTACCTGCAATAATTTGAAGAAAAAATTAATATTTTTATTTTTTATACAGGGCTCCACACTAACCCATTTTTTCTACTGGTCCAACCTATTCATGTCGGACCAGTAGATACCCAGTTTTTCAAATTTTTACTGGTCCGAACCTAAAATCTACTGGTCCCCCAAAATAAAGAAAACATTAAAAAAGGCGCAAGTTTATTTGTCTAGCCTTTCGTTACCACCCCCCCCCCCCCCGCAATGAAATGAAGGAATGAAGGACAAAAAGAAAGCATGACAGAAATGAAGAAGGAAAGAAAGAAAGAAAGAAAGGAAGGATAAGGAAGGAAAGAATAAGAGAAAGGAATGGAGGAAAAGAAAGAATAAAAAAGGAAGGAAGTAAAAAAAGAAAAGGTAAAGAAAGGATAGATGTGAAGGAAGGAAAAAAGAAAGAACTAAAGGAAAGGAAGGAATAAGATGGATCAAAAATAAGAAAGAAAGAAAGGAAAAAAGAAATGAAGGAAAGAAATGAAGCAAGCAATACAGAAAGAAAGAACAAATCTGGAAAGTAGTAAAGGAAAGAAAGAAGCAATAAAAAAAGAAAGGGTTAAAGGAGAGATGGAAAGAAGGACAAAAGAAAGAAAGGGGAAGGAAGGATTGAAAGAAGGAAATAAGGAAGAAATAAAGGAAAGGTAAAATGATAGATAGAAGGAAAGAAATAAGTAAAGGAAGGGAAAGAAGGAAAGATGCAAGCAATATAAAAAAAAGAAAAGGTAAAAGAATAGATGAAAGGAAGAAAAAAAGAAAGACAGAGAGACAAAGAAAAGAAATAAAAAAAGGTAAATAAATGATTGGTGGAAGAAAGAAACAAGAAGGAAAGAAAAGGGTAAAAGGAAGGAAAGAAAGGAAGAAGAGATGAATATACTATAGGATGGATGGACTCAAGAATTAAAGAAAGAAAAATATAAAAAAGAAAGGAAGGAAGAAAGGAAGAAGGAAAGAAGAAAGGAAGGAAGGAAGGAAAGAAGGAAAGAAAGAAAGAAAGAAAGGAAGGAAGGAAGGAAGGAAGGAAGAAAGAAAGAATTAAAGAAAGAAAGAAAAAGAAATAGAGAAAAACATTTTTTTAAAGGATAGAAAGAATGAAAGAACGAATTAAAGAAAAAAAAGGGAAAAAAAAGAAAGTAACCCCAAAAATTAGGGAAGAAACAAAGAAAGATTGAAAAGAAAGAAGGAAAGAAAGATAGGAAGAAAGCTAAAACTATCATCATAAATAATTTATCAATTTCTTTTTGGCTCAATTAAAATAGCTACGAAAGAAAGTCAGAAACCAAGTGTATCAACACACACATAAATGCATATGTGGGGCTAACTTGTATTCAGACGATATCACCCGAAACCCGATCTGTTTGAACCAAACAGAAGTGAAAATTTATCCTTTTACTGCTTACAAATGACAGAGTTACTCCAATTTTTAGGAAATATGGACATTATAAGAGCCTTTCATGAGTATGAACCGCGAATTTTGACAGTTCTGTGAGAGATTTCTGCCAGAGTTTAGCTAAGCTTCGTTCGTGCAGCCAGTGAAGAATTTACCACGTGAGTTGTGTTGTTGGCTAGCTGTACACTGTACTGTATTTGCTCTAGTAGCAATTACGTGCGATTCATTCTGTGTGTATTCTGTGTGTGAATGACAGAATTTATCGGGGGGGAATGGTTTGCAGTGAATTTGACCATTTCTGGAAAAGTTATTGGCCCAACAATGGTTTATATTACTGGTCATGTCGGACCCTTAAAATCTTGCTATTTTTGAAAAAATTACTGGCCCGACAATGATATTTTTTACTGGTCATGTCGGACCAGTAAATCTTCCTATTTCCGAAAATCTACCGGCCCGACAGCCATTTTTACGGTCCGGGACCGTCGGACCGCCGCTAGTGTCGAGCCCTGTTTTATAGCTAGATTTCCCTAGCCTCCTTTCTCTCATTAAAAACAAGCAGCATAAAGATGAACGTGTAGCTTCAAGCAACTGAATTGCAGTGGTGGATCCAGGACTCACAAGGGAGGGGGGCGAAAATTTGGCCGACATAAAAAATGAAAGGTAATCGGCTAAAAAGAGGGGGCCGGTGCCAATTCGTCACCCCCCCCCCCCCCCCCCCGTATCCGCTACTGCATTGGTTTGTTTGTACTGCAGGTCCTTCATAGCATTTTCTATATAATATGTATAATGTAATGCATGAAAGTTGTGCAGTTATTAGACTGTATAATTTATCATTATATTCATAATGTTTACTCTTGTTGCATTTTTATGAATTTGAAGGTACAGTACGAGCAAACTCACGGGGCATGCCAGCTGAAATCACCAAGGCATAACTCAAAGTTGGTGAGACAACATATCGTCACAAGGGGGGCGTTCTCGCTGTGGCTTTTCACGAAAAAGCAGTTCCAAAAAAAAAAGGCAGTCATCCTCCTTAGCACTCGGTTCACCGCAGAAAATATGACAAAGGAGAAGAGGGGGGAAGGAGGTGACCAAGCCTGTTATGGTCTCTCATTAGAACAAATTCATGGGCGGTGAAGATGTGAGTGACAAAAAAGTTTGTCAAGTAGCAGCGGAGCGAAATACACATCGCTACTGGGTAAAGGTTTTTCGGCACCTCATTGATATTGCTCTCCTGAATATGTACAGGATCTACCTTCTCAATGCAGATGGTCGTAAGCTCAGCAGACACGATTTCTTGGTATCAGTTGTCGAGACTCTCTGCAGTGCCACTGACGAAGTACACCAGGCCACACCACAGCATCACCTGGTGCTTCTGTCAGGACAAAAAGAAATTGACTGCACCATCTGTAGTGATTGTAAAGGAGGCAAAAGACATAGGTCCCGCCACTGGTCCCCAGCCTGTGATGTTGGCTGCCACGAAAAGTGTGCTGCATGCCTGGACCATTACCAGGGGACAGCCCGCTGTGGTATGAAGCACAGGGTAACTGATCAGGATTAGAAAGACTTGGATTGAACTGTGAACTAAACTACTAAAGGAACATTGATGTGGGACTGATGACAAGCTCAGCTACACATATAATTGGCTTTTTAGTTTTTACACATGTGTCATTGATGTTTTACTCTACTTACCTCCATGTATGTATCTAGTATTATCATTTATTTTTTTACACATTATTAGCTATAATAGTTTTTATAGATTTTGTGAAGTACAGCCAACTCTACCGAAATCGCATAAATTGAATATCACCAAAGTCGGAGATCGATACCAATCATCTTTCTTTTATTTTCTATTGTTTTTTACCTCATATAAGTCAAATTTTCTCAAAGTCAAACCGATGTCATCTTTCCCAAGATATTTGACTAAGGCTGAGTTGAACGTAGTACAGAGAAACCCCGTTATAACAAGGTCAGTGGGACTGTATATCCAAGCTCGTTATGACAGGGTTTCACTGTACTTGATTATACAGGCCATAATCAAGTCTATCACTTGTTCATATTGCTTGCCATGTAACTTTATTTGTCTACAAGGTGCTATAGAAATATTTTATTATTTATCTGAAGAGAATTGTGTGTGTGAATTACATCATTCAGGTGATGTACTGGGGATCTTCCCAGACTACCAAAGTTCATATTTCTTGTCAAACAATTGCAAAAAAATTTGAGCAACTCCTGCTGAAACATCTTGTGCTCAGGTGATTCAATTAGGTAATTTTTTTTGTTTGAAACATGTATTGCTGTTTTGAAGCCTTGAACCTTTTTTTTGTGTGTAAAGTCACAAAACTTATCCTTGTAAACACAGCGGAACCTCGTTAAATCAGGGTTGAAAAAAAAATTAAATACAGAGGTGGGATCAGAAGCCATGGTATGAGAGTGTTTTCCTATAATAGCTGGCCTCTTTATAACAAGGTTGCACTGTACTGAGTTTGAAGACAGTAAATCACTTGGGTTTATCATGTTACTCAGGCATAATCTATTTACCTTTTTACTTCGAGAAATTCTTACAGTATGTTATGCATATATTTTCTGTTAGTGCCACATTACCTGAAATTTGTTGTTGTTATTTTGAATAGGCAAACTAGTCGGGTTTGAATATTGTTGCCTTGTAAATTTGTTTTCCTTTTTTGTTCAAAATAGAATAATTTCTTTGTTCAATCTATATCATTTAGAAAAGTAAAAGAAAGAAAGGAAAGAAAAGTTATCAGGAAATCGTGCAAGACCACCTCTCCTGCCCTGTATTAGTACGTTATCCTGACAAGCCCGCTCAAGGTGCATTTCGAGGGCGTCTCAGGAGTACAAACAAATTGTATTCCCTATTCCCGAAGTCACTAGAGGAGCAGCTTTTTAATTACACACGTAATATGGCTGACATGTTTTATGGGCTAACTCCCACTTCTTTAAGATCACTTGCTTATGAAGTTGCTGAACGCAACAATCTTAAACACCCCTTTGACAAGGTAACAAAAATGGCGGGAAAGGATTGGTTATACAGTTTCTTAAAAGTCCGGCTAGATATCCATTGTCTTTAAGGGATCCAGAACCAACCAGCTTGACAAGAGCTATAGGCTTTCGAAAATCAGAAGTAGATAAATTCTATAGGCACCTTGAAGATTTGTATGCAAAGCACAATGTTCTTGCATCAAACATTTATAACTGTGATGAAGTTGGGATGTCGACTGTGCAGAAGCCTCAAAAAGTTTATGCACAGAAAGGGGAAAAGCAAGTTGGCAAAATTGTGAGTGGGGAAAAGAAAGAGACAACAACAGCTCTCGTCTGCATAAATGCAGCCGGTAACTATATTCCACCTATGCTTATCTTCAAGAGAGTACATATGAATAACCAACTGATGAAAGCTGCTCCTCCCGATGCATTAGCTGGTACATCAAGAACAGGCTGGATTATCGCTGAGCTTTTCACAAAGTGGATGGGCCACTTTATCAAACACAGCGGTGCTTCACAAAACAACAAGGTGCTTCTAATTCTTAATAATCATGAATCACATCTAAGTATCGAAACCTACAAACTTTGTCGACAGAATGGTGTGATCATGGTTTCTTTACCACCACACACTTCTCATAGTCTGCAGCCACTTGACGTCACAGTCTTCAGTTCACTGAAAGTCGCCTACAATGAAGAGTGTGATCGATTCATGAGACTTCATCCTGGCCCAAGGATCACACAATATGAGATAGGCGGCCTGTTTAACGCCGCTTACTGCAGGGTAGCTACCATGTCCAAGGCAACCAATGGCTTTCACACTACAGGAATACTTCCCTTTAATCCTCATAGGTTCACGGAGGAAGATTTTGTTCCAGTGAATGCTGTGATGAGTTTTTTGGAAAGCTCTGAAGACGAGAATGAGGCTGAAGTACAGGATATCGACGATAGGCCTTCAGCAAGCACAATCCAGGCCAGCCAAGAAAAAAGAGAATTTGATCCTGATATTCCCGGGACCAGCGGATCCATGTCTGCCTTTGAGTTCATCAGATCTATTGTTGATGATGTAGTGGATGCTGCATTATCAAAATCCTCTGAAGAATCCAATGATCTAGAAGTGAGTGTTATTGAGGTCGCTTCTTTCCCCAAAGTGTTGCCGCGATCTAAATCTTTGAGAAAGAGAGACTGGGCAATCTGAAATACTTACATCAACACCAATCAAAGAGCGACTTCTGCAGAAAAAAGCCAATAAAGAAAAGAGGGAAGCAAAGAGCCAACAAGAGAGCGTGAAACAAAAGAACACAGCTGGAAAATACAAGTCTGCAGCACCGGGAAAAGCCAAAGGGAAAGTTCAGAAGAAGTCTACCCACAGAAAGGAGACTCCAACAGATTTTGAGGATGACGAGGAATATTTTTGTATTTTTTGTGACGAACAATATACAGACCCCCCAGAAGAGGACTGGGAAATGTGCACTGTGTGCAACAAATGGGCCCACGAGGGTTGCACGAACATTACTGGACTTGAGCGGGAGATAATACATGTGACCTTTGCATGTAGTTAACTATTTGCATATGTGTTTGAAATTCTAAGATTGTTTCTATATTATACATTCTATGTTATAAATGAATATTAAATGCATACCTTTTCTCTCCTATTTGGTTGTTTTTTTTTTGTTGTATCAAACTCCCAATAGTAATGCTTTTATAAAGCTGCAATTTGCGTTAGAATTTCTTTATAGGCCTATCAGTCATTGCAATATTTTTTATGATATTGTTACAAATTTTATTTAACGAAAATAGGCCCTACAAATGGTGAACAAGTTTGCAAGTGTGACTTGAAATGAAGAATTCTTATTGTGATTAGACGATATTAGGACAATATGCTCCTCTACGGTGACATTCCATTGACAATAAGGCGACAAATATGGGCAGGTCCAAGCTATTTGACTTGTGACGTACAGGATATTTAGAGACTTTAAAGTTGTGTAACATAAGAAATAAATGCACAACAGAGAATCTTTTATGGATCTTGGAAGGCCAGTCCTGCCCTCTTTATTTTAGCAAGGTCATATTCCCAGACAGTGTTACTGAAGACCATACAGACTCAGAAAAATTGGTGCTAATCTGGGCATCAGTAGCAGATAAAGTTTGCTTCAGGTACATCACAACACCTCAAGCTTTAGATTTGTCTAAATTATTGTAGGTCACATATCCCTGTAAGCCCACCGATGCTGGATCAAGTGGAAAAATTGAGCTTTTTGGATTAGCTTCCGTAATCAATATACAATCAGGATCATGTACATGAACAAGTTGTTGCAGGTCAATCATTTTATTTACAAGTGAGTCAGCATTAGTGTAGAGTGCTTTGAAACCATTATTGTCAATTCCATGTCTATGACTGTTATGAATGCTGACTTCATTCGACCCGAGTCAATGTGGAGGAGATACCCCTCCTTCTGCACCCTCAGATCTAGGAACGTTATCACTTGCGACATCCTTGTCAACTTCTTGGTCGGTTGTTGCGGTTATTTCATGATTTCTGTTACGATTCTTTCTAGCTACAATCTTCCCATTGCGTATGAAAATGTCAGATTCACCCTCACTTCTCCTTTTTTTGAGTTCTACCCACAATGCTCTTCTTTCCTTTCGTTGTGATGGGGTTAAATCTGGCGAGATGTATGTGTTAGCCCATCTATCTGTGTTCCTCAGCTTACGAGCAGAAGAAAGGATGTCACTTTTATGACCATCATCCTCGAGCTTCACCAGCAGGACTCTGGGTTTGTCATTACTCTGACGGACCCCACCAAGCCTGGTGACACTCTTTATCTTGACGCCAGAGATCTCCATACCGCTGGTGATAAGACTCTTCACAGCGTTAAAGTCCTCTCTCTCTCGACTTGCTGCCACATCTGCCTTTGACTCAGGAAGGCCATATATGACAACATTGTTCTTGCGTCTCTCCCTATCCATGATTTCTTCCATCGTGGCAACATTAACACATTCTGTAGGAACAGATGATAGTCCAGATCCTATTTTGAGTAGTCCTGGTGGCGAGCGAAAAGCAGAACCAGTACCAGAGGTGGTGCTATTACTAGCAGTACCATTGCTAACAACATGAGCATAGCTAGTCTTCAGAGTTTTCAAGCTTTTGATTTCTTCCTTGACCTCTACAATTTCCTTCTTAACATCAGAGATGATTTGCTCTACTGTCGGCATTGGTTTAGCACCAGGTGCTAATGAAGCACATGCATTTCTAGCAGCTACTATAGCTCCAGTTTCACACTCCTTGCAGAACCAATGAAGGTTAGCATGGTTGGTCAAAAAATCATACATCTCAATGGATACATCCTGACATTTGAGACAAGCCCAACGCAGGCATGACTCACACTCAATCATGAGATCAACTGCACTCTTTTTACAGTACTCACAAGTGTAGTTTCCATTCTTTTTTCTATGTGAATGCTTATCAGTTGTTCCAGTTCCAGATTTACCTTTGCCAGTTTTCTTTTGATTTTTCTTGGAGCTTTCTTCAGATCTTTCAAGTGATCTCTTTGCTTTATTGACTGAACCACTACGACTTCGAGTGCTGACTTGTGTTTCAGCAGATTCTTTCTCGGCTGCACTTTCCACAATTTCTACGTCATCATCGGTATTGCTCTTGCCAAAAGGAGATAATTTAGTCAACTTCTTCTGCAATTTCTCCATAGTTGACGATTCCTGATAAGCATGATCCATTCCATGACTCAGAATTTCGAAAATAATCTTGCTTAGTCAGACAAGTAGCGAAAAGCCCGCTGCTGATTCACGTACGCGTGACGTCACTATACAGTATACACGTAATACTGCTTGAAATCTACAGTCCCATATACTGCAAGAGGAGTATGGTGTTGAATATTTTGCCAGCCAGCTAGTAAAATCGAGGGCAGATTTCTCAACTAAATCACAGAAAAAAGTGCTCCAATGAACAAATTCCAAAATATATCCACAACAAAATGATGCAGAAGCAAAATTAAGCTCCAAAATGTATTCCAAAATTGAAATTTTGAAGATTAGTCAAATAAATCTCGCGAGCCAAAAAAAGACACGTCCGACATCCACGCACGCACGTCTATCTTTGAAGTAACAGTCAATCAGAATGGAATTAAGAAACCAACTAATACCTTGTTTCTAACCTTTAACAGATCTACCATTCTTCCATATATCAAGGTTGGCTATTTGCGAGTAAAGGTGGATATTTAAATCCCAAACCCCATTCGGTGCTTCAAGTGCCAAAAATTTTGCCATTTCAGAAGCTATTGTCAACTGAATGAGTGTTGTGAGAATTGTGGCAAGGATGATCATACTGGTTCTTCCTGCCAAGTTCCATCAAAGTGTATCAACTGTGGTGGCAGTTATCCTGCTAATTCTTGGTCGTGTCCAAAGTGGATCGAGGAGAAAAGAATCCAAGAACTGAAAGCTTTGGGTAACCTATCCTATCCTGAAGCTGTATCAAACAAAACATACTCAAAGTTGTTCATACGCAGATAAGGCCAAACAAAGTACTGGAGGAACTAATCAACAATCTAAAGTAACTCAACAGCCTAAGACTACAGCCACTACCCAAACTGACATAACTTGGTTAAATGGTGATTTCCCTGTGACTCTTGAAAATAATAAAGCAACAAATACAGAGAAACCTAAATCTCAAACTAAAAAACAAGATCAACAGAAGAAGGGGCAGACTAAGACTAAGGATGGTCGCCGAAGTCGAAGTCTCTCACGGGATCCTCCACTAGAAATACTTCAAGTAATCAAGAAACTAAAAAACCATCAACTAAAGTGAAAAGTAAACCTCAGATAAATGTATCAAAACCAAAGTTAACTGACTCAGTAGTAACTAAAAATAAATATGATGTGTTATCATTGGAGGGAGATGAAGATATAGATATTTCTCCAATTCATCAACCCTCCTCTAAAATTAAACTGGTTCAAAAATTAGATAATACGTAAATGTATTATCATGGGAAGGAAAAAGCCGTTGTTCAATGGAACTGTCGAGGAGTAAAACCTAATTATGAGGAAATGAAATGTCTTTTAATTAATCATAATCCATATGTTATGTGTTTACAAGAAACATTTTTGAGAGATTCAGATAATATTTCATTTAGGGGTTATGATATGTTTAATAAAACTAGTACTTCTTTGATAGATGGTAGACCTATTTGAGGTTCATCAATAATGAATAAGGAGTTCCTCATGAAGCTATTGAACTTCATACAAATCTACAAGCTGTTGCAGCTAAGATAACTCTCCACTGCACTTTTACAATATGTTCCATATATATTCCACCTAGACATGAGCTTTCAGAAGCTGAATTAGATAGACTAGTTAACCAGCTTCCTGTACCTTTTTTGTTAGTAGGGGATTTTAATGCTCACAGTTCCCTTTGGGGCTGTCAGAACTCAAATAGATTAGGTAATATTGTTGAGCTAATGCTTGAACATTTTGATTTATGTCTTTTAAATGATGATTCTCCTACATATCTTCATCCAGCCTCTGGTTCCATGACGGCTATCGATATATCTATTTGTTCACCTAATATTTTTATGGATTTCCAATGGAAAGTCCATAGTGAACAATGTGGTAGCGATCACTTCCCTATTCTTATTGAAATTGTAAAACCTTTGCCAGAGGAAAAAGTTCCTAGATGGCAACTTCACAACGCAAATTGGATGCTTTCTCAAATCAGTGTTCATGAAGTATTAATAATGATAATTTTCAGGATACAGAGGATCCTCTTGCTTTGTTTTCTCATACATTACTTGATATAGCTACCAATACGATACCAAAATCTGGTTCTTCTCATCGTAAACATAATCCTTGGTTTAATGCTGAAGGTAAAGAAGCTGTTAAATGTCGTAAAAAGGCCTTAAGGAAATTTAAAAACTACCCAAATAATGACAATTTGCGAAAATATCGAGAAACAAGAGCAAACACACGCAATATTATCAAGAAAAATAAACGTCAATCTTGGAAAAATTATGTTTCTAAACTGAATATTCATACTAACATTAATAAAGTGTGGGAAATGGTGAGGAAAATATGTGGAAAACATCTTAGTAATTCTGTATCTTATTTGACTAAATCGGATGGTGATAAATGTACAGAAAGGACAGATATTGTTAATTTACTGGAAGAGGAATTCAAACATAACTCATCATCTAATCATTACTCTCCTACATTTCAGATTTATAAAAATCAAGCAGAAAGCCAGGAACTCAATTTTTTATCAAATAATGTAAAGGATTATAATATCCCATTTACTATCTCTGAGTTGAAAAACTCACTCGGTAAATGTCATGATACTGCAACTGGTCCAGATGAAATTCATTATCAATTTCTAAAACATCTACCAGAAGCATCTCTTTTAGTTCTATTAGATATATTAAACAAAATTTGGAGAACAGGTGACTTCCCACATTCGTGGCGGGAAGCATAATGTTGTAAGATATTAACAGTCAATACCGCCATCTACGGCGAAGGTTATCCAGCTAACATGTCTGCCAGTCAGCAGAATGTTGTGTTCAAGTTTGTTGAATAAATAGCAAATAAACCGGTAATCCTGACTCATCTGACTCTCTGTCCGGGTACAACAAGAACGATATTACAGAAGCTACCATTATTCCTATTTCGAAACCTGGTAAGGATGCATCTAAGCCTACGAATTATTGTCCCATTTCTTTGACTAGTTGTCTTTGTAAAACCATGGAAAGAATGATTAATGCCCGATTAGTTTGGTTCTTGGAGAAGCGTGGTTTGATTTCAAGGTTTCAAAGTGGTTTTTGTCATAATCGAAGCACTGCTGATCAACTTATTCGCCTTAATCTTTCATTCGTGATGGCATTATTGTGGTATCTGTCTTTTTTTATCTTGAAAAGGCCTATGATACTACTTGGAAGTATGGAATTATGAGAGACCTTTTCAATCTTGGGTTGAGGGGTAGGTTGCCCATTTTCATTCACAATTTTCTTTCAAATCGTGTGTTTCGAGTCCACCTTGGGTCAACTTTTTCAGAATTACACAATCAGGAAATGGGTGTTCCTCAAGGTAGCATACTTTCTGTTACTTTGCAAACTGTACTGCAAGCTAGCGTCGGACCTCGGCCAATGTGGCCCTGGAGATGTGGGTAGGGGAGAGGGGTCCATACCGCTCTAAATTCTTGGAAAACCACGACACACAGCGCCTCCCCGGGGGTCCCGGCTCCGAGCGAGATACTCGGCACATGACGTCATGGGCGAGATCATGCATATTCATGAAGGTGTACTACGTCAGAATATATTAGGGTGACCTTTTGACCCCGGGAGATGGCAGGTTCGTCTGGACCTTCGGTAGGAAGGTAAATTCGGGGATCGTGCGATCAATGGGTTAGTGCAGTGTGTAGGAAAAGCGAACAGTGGTTAGAGCGCAGTGTGTGGAGGAAAACAAAATCTCGAAGGTCCAGCATCTGGACTAGAAAAAGTGCAATATACCAGGCTCTGCCATTATCGTTTGACTTTCTACGTTCTGAAACTGAGAGTGGGAGCAGTGAGACAGAAGCCGCCAGTGCCAGCCGCAGGGAAGACCACTTCGAAGCGGGTACAAGATGTCAGAGAGAAAACAAATAATTGTTCAATTAAGCTCTAAATAAAATAGAGTGTTCAACACAAAACCCCACGCTAGCCTTAGGCTAGCATGGGTTTTAGGGCTTTTAGGCCTAGCCGCCTAACTTGTTTAAGATCTAGACTAGGCCCTAGATAGATCTTACGTTGAATTCGGTTCATAAAATATATACGGATTGCTTTTAATATTAGAGACACGGTTGTTTCTTTCGGCTCGCGCATACCGCATCGGCCAGACCATGCCCCTGGGCATAGTCGCGTTGCGGTCCCCTTAAGCCTATAGAAACCACTATGCCTCTCAAAGCAGTCTATATATCTATACTATGTTTGCAAAAAGCAATGCCAAGAAAAAAAAGAAATGTCAAAAACTTATCCCACAAACACCTCAAATGCAGAGCCTATGATGAGAAAACATCGACCCAGGTTAGGAAACGGATTTAGCAATCCCCCTACCTTGATGTATTCTGTGGTTATCAGGGTGACTCTTGATAAGTGGGGCCAACAGTAATATGATCAGGGGGGTGTTTCATCAACAGTTTTTTCCAACAAGTTGTGAGATCTGACAACTTTCCTTGACTTTGATTGGCTAAGTCTAGAAGCACTATATGGTAAATGTCAGATAAAAATAGGACTTATACTTTGGATGTAGCATGTAAAGTTGATAACTTATTTGCCTCTCAGTGACTTCTCATGAAGAATTTCAAAACTATTAACAGCACTGCACACTTGTCGGACAGAACATCCGACAAGTCTTTTTATGAAACACTCCCCACTGCTTCCACAGTTTAACTCTATCTAGGCCGGGGCATTTTGGGAGTTCATATGGCGGGGGGGGCCTCCCAGGCCCGCCCTTGAGATCTCAGCCGTCAACCGCGCCGAAAATTAGCACGCAGGTTGTCTGGGATATAATCTACAAAACTGTAGAGTGATTTAATTCATGTGAATCATTATTACATAATTATGCTAATTTATGCGTAATTAGTATGCAAAATCATACTTTTTCCTCTAACTCAATAAATAAAGCTCCAAATGTTCTAATTTTTGAAATAGAAACTCTTTGTGATGTTCTTAGCAAGTGTAAATGAAAGAAATTGTGATATCAGATCAATTTCTTATGTATTATATTGTTTTTTGCAATTTCTTATGTATTTCTTTGTTTTTTGTACCTTTTGTTTTTCATTGTTTTTTCAATGAAATTCATTGGGGACTCTTCTGAGATCATAAACAGCATACATGTAAAATACATACATTTAGGCCAGCAAAACTAAAAATAATCATACATTTATGATTTTTGCTTGAAAACACAATTTACATTGACTTTGTACACGTTTTTGAGCAATTTTTTGTCTGACATGCACTTACATAACATTGCGTAACTTTGGAACCGCGTACCCGGGTGACGCACAATTGGTCTCAAAAGTTGTGCAAGACTTGAAAGTAAAAACTCAGAGAGCAGCACGGTTAAAAAATATCGCGCGACTCGTTGAGGGGGGTGGCCTCCAAGGCCCCCCCCCGCCTAGATAGGGTTAAATCTTTGTGGAGCATCAATAAGCCCAGTTCCCAATCTGCCCATCAGGTTGATGGTTCTCCCCCCCCCTTGAGCTAATGGGTGAGACTCAACTGTCTTTCACCTGGGAGGGTAAGCAGTAAGTGTTTGAAGAGATCATCGCTGAAAATCTGGACATTGAAATTCTCGCAGGTGCTCGTGCAAGAATACATCCTGCAGGAGATATGATTGATAACTCCAGGGCCTCCATGTATTCCAATTCATTTACACAGGAGAGGAGATAAAATTCTGAAATTGTGACTGCTTGTAATTTAGATCAGTACACAAAGAATACAAAAAAATATATAGTTTGGAACAAGCAACAACAAAAAAACGACAACAACAAAAGAGTTCCAGTCGAACTAGTCAAGCTGAAGTAGTACCCCTGTAGAAGTACAATGGTCTTAAAATTGTCAAAGCCTTGTGGTTCAGACAAAAGACAGGTAAACCTAGGTTTGTACATCATCATGGAGTTTCAAACCAAATTGGTTTACTCTTGCAAAAGGGTAAGCAACTTGTCATGGTATAAATAACAAGTAACCTAATGGCATTGACAGGTGCACCAAGCTATCTATGGAAAAAGATTCATTAAACAAAAACCCATGTAATTACAATATTAGATACATGTAAGTGTAAGAACTGAATGAAAATGTTATTTGCTGTAAATAAGATATCATTTAACAAATTTCTCAAACGTCATGTTACTGTTGCTTGTATTGTCATGCTACAGATGAAGCCATGCAAGACCCTGGAACTGCGCTTGATGAGGTGAGAATACTGGGATCGATCAGGGCCCCGTCTTACAAAGAGTTGAGACTGATCCGATCAACCAGAAGTATGGACGGCCAGCAACGTCAACGTCTAAAATACAAATTTGTTCAAAATATTTTCTAGATATGATGTATACTCACTGTTCTGAAAATTCAGTGCGATTTTCTTTATGCAAATTTCCTATAGAAAAATCATGGTACGGATGGATTTCCATAGAGTTGTGATTGATTGGATCAATCGTAACTCTTTGTGGGACAGGGTCCAGGGACCCATCTTACGAAGAGTTATGATTGTTCCGTTCAATCGAAACTATGGACGGCCAGCAACATCAACATCTATTATGCATGTTTGTTCAAATTATTTTCTAGCTGTGATGTATATTCATGCATTCATTGTTTTCTTGAAAATTCACTGCGCTTCTATTTGCATATAAAGGTCAGGTCATTGCGCATATTTTAGAAAAATATTGACACTGATGGATTTCCATAGTTACGATTGATTGGATCAATCCTATCTTTGTGAAACAGGGTTCAGGTGTGACATTTATGAAGGAGCTGTACTGACCCACTCCAGCAAAATAAAAATTCAAACAAATGTTTTCCCCTGATCATTTGACAATAATAGCTCCTTATTATCAAAATAGTCTGGAAAAAATTGTCATAAAAAATATTATGACCGCAGTGACTCACAGGCACATTTAATATAAATATGTATTCATATAACTTTTTCACAGAAATGGACAAAATTTCTATATACCTGTATTCCATTATCAAAAAATCAATCCAGGATAGAGCAAACCTGGAAAAGTAAAAATATAACTGATCTTTGGCACTCGTTTGAGTAACACACATTATAATCATTCATTTAAGAACACAATTCTTATTACAAGTGATTTTGATCACTATATGCTTCTTCAAATTGACAAAAATTACATTATTTGTTTTTATTGCTGAGCTGTCACTGCAAAATACTTTGGCTTTGAAAACATACCCAATGGCTTTGAGCTATAGGGTCGTTGTAGCTTTATTTTCAAATGGTGATTTGACCACAAAGCATAATGTTGCAAAGGTCAATTTCAGTCTAGTAAACTTTATGAAAAGACCTGGCATCTCTTGCATCATGGTCCATTCACATAACCTGAAACAGTGTTGGCAGAATGATAATTTATTTGTGAAGTAACTCATTATTACTCAAAGCATCCAACATAATAAACAATTCTGGATCAAAATTGCTGAAAGCAAACCTCAGTGCTTGACTTGAATCAGGATTCAGGATCACAATCATCGATGAAACCTTCTTGCTGATATCAAAAGCCTCCAGAAGCACACCTAGGACAGCACGGTCCCTGGTGTTCACTCACACACAACCTTTGGTGTAGAGCTATTGCTTGATACCTAGACTCCATCACCCAGGAGTTAGTTGTCAGTGATCCAATGCCTTGGTTGCTGCTAGTCTCCTTTCTAGGTGTTTCATGAGGGGCATGAGACACAGATCCAGCCATTCCTTGGATGTGGGTGGATGGTAGACTTCGCCGAGTGCTTGATCTGCCGTTGACCTCAGGGCTGTCAGCTTGGCAAGGAGGCTGTGATGCGAAAGAGGACAGAAAGGAATTATGAATGACTTCAAAGAACTACCTTGTCTAAATTTACTAGTGCTTTAAAGATTTTACTGCATAAGACTTTTTTTTGTTTGTAGTTATACCTAAACCGAACATTGAGTTTTTTAAGAATAGCTTAAGATATGCAGGAGGAAATGTATGGAATAGTTTAGACTCGGAACTCCAGAATGCAACTTCAATTGATACATTTAAAAGCAAATATAAGAAAACACACTTCTCGTAACATGCTCTCTGCTCTCTTTATGCCGGTTTGTGTTTTCAACTTTCAGTTTGGTATTCATTACCCAGTGCACATGTATGATATCTTTTATTTTTATATATCTATGTTTGTTAATACCTATGTTACTCAATTTTGTTTTACTATAATTTACTCTGCCTGAATTTGAATTGTTTAATGCATCTTTTCTGTACATTGTTAGATATTTACTATGTCTACAGGACCATGATGAAAAACAGTGTACCTGAACATGCTTATCCTGTATAAAGATTTTTAAATAAATAAATAAAATAAATTAAAAAGATATTTTAAAGTAAAGCATAGCCATGGAAAGTGCACACCAAACAAGATGGAAAGCAGGGTATTCCCAAAAGGAAACCAATCAAGGAAAGCATTACAAGTACTTCAGTAAAAGACTGTGGGTTATATTCTGAGGTCAGTTTTAATTTAAACTCTGGTCTGAAGAAGTGGTTTGACAATGAAGAGCTGGATGTGGCAGAAATCTCTTATAGTAGAGGTTCAATATGTCAGCACATTTTGTGCTCGAATCCTTCATACTGTTTGGAAAAACTAAATAATTAGTTTTCTTCACCTTTAAAGAATTGGGAGAAAACACATAATACATAAGAAATATATAAGTGTTTATAAAAATTGACATTTTCAGCTTCCTATAATTTGAGCACATCACTTGAACTAGAATTCAGAATACATAGCATATATGTTTGGGTCAAGCCAGTAAACCCTCAGTTTTATATGAAAGTCTCTACATGACCCACTTCCTTCACACTTTTCACCTTAAGACCGGTCCCATTTCATCATCAGAGAGGGGAGCAAGAGGTGAACAAGGTTTCTCTGATGATGATGATGCTTCTCCTTCTTTCTTCAATAAGGCACTGGTAACAAAATAAGTAAAATAAAAGAAAAATTTATGGGCATTTGCCACTGTAAAGCAATTAGATTCACAAGCTAAACTGGGTTTCCCCGGAAAAGCGGAATGGCGATCCTTAAAATACTTTGCTTTTTTAAAATCAAATTCGATAATCTTGATGTCATTTTCTTTGTTATTAGAAGATGCTTCAATACAAATGATGGAAACAAGAAATGAATAAAAAATATTGTTCTGCTTTACTGGGACATCTGTATATAGGAGGATAAAAAAAATCAGTATACATTTCATTTAAAAAATGTAAACATCTACAGTTTAGAATAGAGAAATAACCTAATGAACCCAGATAAAGGGCTTTCTTGTATCTATTTCTATGTCTAAAAGCTCTAGTAAACTTTGTTTTGTTGGCATACAGAGACTCTCTTTTAGTTCTTTGCCTTAAGCTGAATTAGAGGTTTGGAAATACCTCAAAGAAAATATTGGAAGTTCCTTGTTTTTAACATTTAACCAATTAATTCAGCTCTCATAAATTCATCAAACCCTTTCATGAGATAAATAGAATAATGAAAAAAATGCTAACCTTTGACTAGCAAGCCTAAAAAGTTTTTGTCCCTCCTTTGATGATTGGATGGTAGCAAGCTGCCTGGCACACATATACACCCCACTACCAGGATAAGTACCCATTGGAACACCCACAGGCATCCTGGGAAAAAAGAAGACATTTATACAGCGCTTAAAGGAGTATCCAACCCAAATAAAAACTTGTTTCTAGAGGAAAATGAAAATTAAGACAAGTTGATAGGTGAAACTTTATATCACAGTAAAAAATACCAACTGATTATCCAAGCGTTAATACATACCACATAAATATGATATCAAATTTTATGGGAGAAAATGCTCTATATAATTATCATCAGGCCATATATAATTTTTTTTCTTCTTAATTTGGGGATTTGTGAGGTTTCATTTTTTTTTACTTACAAGGTATTCTGAAAAAAGAACAAACTCATTTTGTACATTTTATGTACAGACAAATTATATGAAAAGAAATATCCAAACATACTCTGATAACGG
Source organism: Lytechinus variegatus (assembly GCF_018143015.1). NCBI lineage: Eukaryota > Metazoa > Echinodermata > Echinoidea > Temnopleuroida > Toxopneustidae > Lytechinus > Lytechinus variegatus. Next base: position 22,705,559 of record NC_054749.1, read on the forward strand.
TAGGTTTGTTTCTATTTCCAAGTCCAGAAGCTGAGGGAAACCTAGCCTTTGAGATATACTCTGGTGTAACTCCTCACTAAAATGACCTGCAAAGTTTAAAGATTCAAGATTCATTTTAGATCAATAACAATGCAAGCCACAAAAGACAATAAATGCAGTCACAAATTTTAAACAGATTTACTATCATTTCAATTTAGATATTTTTTTTCTAATTCTATAGACATGGCTTGCTCCCACTTAAGCTACTTCACAGCTATTTGATACACTGCAAGGATAACATGTAGGGTAGAAAAAAACATATAGTGTGATCTTTGTAAACATTCAATGATTTTATTTGTACTTTTCTTAATCCCATTGCAAATCCCTTCAATCTGAGCTTATCAAAGTCTGATTTTGATCTCAGTATTGCACCAACAACTAACAGGATTCAATCATTCCATTGCACAAAATTTTATCATGAAAACTGACTAAGTAGCTGAAATATCTGTAAGTCAGATGCATACAACATTGCATATCACACAAAATAACATTAAGGAATATAGGACTGAATAAGTGTACCTTGAATAAAAGTTTGTAAACAGAATGCAAGCGAGGGCAAGCCAACTGGCAAGAGCTCACACAGAACTGTTTCATGGGTGTACCTGGGGGAATAATGAAACACAAACTCAATGGCACTTATATTCAGAAGGGAGAAAAACTTTTCTTAATTGGTATATTTGTATATTAACAGTTGTTTGTTGATCATTGCTTTAAAATTACAAATTTGAAACATCGTAATTCTTATGAAATTGAAATAAACACAACATATTTTAACAAAATATATGCACTTAGCATCCTTAGGGCTGCACATTAGATACCCGGGGGGGGGGGGGGGGGGGGGGCTGGAAATTCTTCCCTTCCCCCAAAAAATTGACTTGCTATACAAGTAAAAAAAAAACTTGGTCCACTGACATCTGAAAGGTGAAAAAAAAAATTGTCTCAATGGAGTAAGGGGAAAAACACTTTGTGCTCAAAGAAGGGAAACAATTTCTTTGCAACAACCCAAACTTCCAGCCCCCCCCCCCTAGGTATCTAATGGTGTGAACTTACCTCTGCCAACCAGTGAATACTATTCCTTTGAAGTTGAGGCTCTTTGGCATGGTGCTTGACAGGTGTCCCGCCCATAGCTCCTGGTTTCGTATGTGTTCTAACTCTGGTGTTAGGAACAGGGTTGGTCCAAAAGCACCTTGGAGAACCACAGAACAAGAGCATTTTATTAAATGCTTTAACTGTACAAGGAAACCTGCATTTCTATTACATTTGGAAAATTAGAAGTGAGATTGACTCATGGACACCACTAAGAATATATAATACAATGTTTTATATCATTATCATCATTACCAGTGTGTTGGCTCAGTTGGTAGAGCGTCCGTCTCACAACCGGGAGGTAGGGGGTTCAAACCCTGGCCGCGTCAGACCAAAAGACGTTAAAAGATGGGAGTTGCTGCTACCCTGTTTGGCATTCAACAATTAAAGGGATAGAGCCTCGTCGATCTGGCGCTGCACAGCGGCTGCCGGGCTCATGATCAATTGGGCAAAGCATATTTTCGGAGTATTTCAATTCATGTCTATTTCGAACAATAAATTATGGATTTATCACTATTACAAACATTTTTACAAATAACTGGAATCTATTGCATCTCACACAGCACCTAATGTGCGCAGTCACTGTGCTAAATTATTTCAGCAAGCCATGTTTACTCTGGAGGCACAAGTTCGGTGTATATAAGGAACCATCCTCTCTTGTGAATCCCAAAGAGTTCTTTTACCTTTGAAAGCCGAAGCAATCCAGACATTCTTGAAGACTTTTTCATAGAGTCGCCACACCTGGCCAGGAGTATTGTTGTGAAAGCTCTCTGACGTATCCAAGTAGTTCCATACCATGATGTCAACAAGCTCATCCAACTTGGAATCTAAAGTGAAAGTGAGCAATCAAGGTTTGTTTGGATACCACACAGCCATGTCCCATCAATAGTGGAGGAGAGCAGGGGACCGTTGCAGAAAGAGTTGCAATCGATCGCAACTCTAAAATTCATACGTAACTTGATTTTCTACCAATCAACAGCGTGCCATTTGGGACTTGCAATTGATTTTTTTACTTGCGTTTAAACGAAACTCTTTCTGCAACGGACCCCAGGAGGGTTTGGCTGAGAACGGAGGATGCAATGAATCATGCTGATTGAAGGGAGGGTTGAAGGGGTGAAGGGGTGGTTGCTGGAATTGAGGTGAATATGGTCAACCTTGTTAACATTGACAAAACAGTATTAAAAATATGGACTAGTAACTAAAACCCATTCAACTACCCTTCATACCTAGTGTTCTAAATTCATGTGATAAACCACCCACCCCACTTATGATCATGACAGCAGCAATCTCAAGTAATGTAACAGAGACAATCAAGACAGTGCTCGTTTAATAACAAATTTAATATATATTTAACATATAAGAAATGAAGCAAAATATACAAAAGAGGACATTAAGAAAGATTTACACTCTTGCAAACAGATTGAAGTTTGCAACAGTGAGGCAATTCAAATGAGATAAGGAATTTACCATAAGAGGCAATGAAAAGGATGTAAAGTAAATGATGTATGTATGTGGGTTATACAACTCATTTGACCCTGGCACTAGTTACCAAATGGTGTCAAATTCAAATTACAGCGAACCAAAGTAAAACTAGAATGGTACACATGCTCAGCCTTGACATGTTCACCCTTGCTGGCTTTCCATATTTGACTCTGATTGGGAATTGAATATATCATTTTGTTAGACTAGGTCCTGTTTCACAAAACAAAATTCTGATGACTGTTAGAATTGAACATGTGACATATCATTGGCTGACAGCAAATAAGCCATACAAATAATTGCATTATATTGTGATAGTAAGCTTTATGAACTGTGATCCTGGGGAGTATTTCATGAAGTAAAATATTGTTATATGCTACCAAAATCCTTGAAGCTGATTGGCTCAGAGCACATCTTATCAGTGAAAATCACTGACATGATGCTTCATGAAACACTCTCCTGAAAGCAAACATTGAGTCTGAGACTTACCTTTGAGCAAGTCATACTTGGCATTTCTCAACATGTCGTCCCACATGATTGGTCTGACGTTGGGGTACTTTTCCTTGAGGTATAGGAGCACGGCCTTGACGTGAATCAAGAATAAACTGACAGGCTCTCCAAGGAAACTATGTCTGATCCGCCCACAACACTTGTCACAACGTTTCTTCATCCATACCTAGATGGGATGGATTGACAGATAGAGGAAGAATGAGAGAGGGGGGAGGATACCGTAATGTGAAAGAAAAGGAGAGGAAGAGATAGGAGAGGGAGTGAGATAGGGTCAGAATTTGCAGTAGGCCTCTGTTATCATTTTTTTTTCAATCATAATGCTCTTTTTCATGATGAGAGTATACAGAGACCCAATACTGCCTGTTGCTCTTCTTGGTAAAAAAATGTTTTGCAAGATTTATCATCTCTGAGTAAAGAACAGGACAATCTATATGAGATGTTCAATGATTTATGCATACAGAAATCTCTCACGTAATTTTCACCTGACTAGTTCCATAACATGAAAACTGAAGACAAATTATCATGCTCTTGTTAACTGCCTCAGGAAGCAATCTTACTTGAAGTTTCTTGCTTGTTCATTCTTAATATCTTTCCAAGGCCCACATATTTTGGGGGTGAATGTGGCCTTGACAACTTCCAACATTCACAATACCAATTTATACATGTCTCCTGAAAGCCATTTTAGAAGCTATGAAACTACATGTACATATATCAGAAGGAAGGAAAGAGCCCTGCAACATAAACTTGTAATCAGTTGTAAACAATATTTAATATATGTGGAGTATTTAGTATAGATGCGGAGCGTTGTGGACCAGTGGATTAGTCTCCAGACTTTAAAACAGGGGGTCGTGGGTTCGAATCCCAGCCATGGTGTGATTTCCTTTGGCAAGAAAGTCATCCACATTGTGCTGCACTTGACCGAGGTGAGGTGAATGGGTACCCGGTAGGATTTATTCCTTGAACGCTATAGCGCCTATTAATATGGCGGCTTAGCTACAGACGGGGTAATGATATGATACCAAGTATCAAAGCGCAGTCGCACATAGTAACTACGCTATATAAATGGACACATTATTATTATTATATATATCTCACTATGTTATACTCCTAAAATCATAAAGTATTTAGAGCAGTGTTTACAAAACAAAAAAACCACATGTTTTTATCAAAAGAAGATACCTACCTCATCTGATCCTATGTGGAAGTATTTCAGGTTAGGGTGCTGTGCCATAACTTGATCAATCATGGACCGTACCAAAACTATCGAATCTAAAACAACAAACAAATATAAATCATTTGGATGGCAAAGTAAATTTTTGTTTCACTTTATTAGTCGGAGAGGTTGTATATATACTGATCAATTTATATTTCTGTTTACACCTTCTTCATTTTTTTAACACAATAAATCTTATTGATTTGACTTCAGTGTCCAATTGACAGCATTGCATGTTACAGAGCTGCCAACCTGAACAAGAACATTTCAGTATTTTCAAGGCTGAAAATCAGTATTTTGGTGAGGAAATTAGTATTTTCACAGGAATACCGTAGGACAACAAATAAACTGAAACTTAAGTCACGTAAGAAATCAGTATTTTGCATGAAACCACCAGTATTCTTCTCTATTTTCGGTACTAAATACGGAAAATCAGTACTACTTGGCAGCTCTGATGTTAATAATCAATTAATTCATAATTAATAATTTCTAAGCATTGCTGTCTGATAAGAGAAGACCATAATGTGTAATCAGATAAGAATAGTTGAATTCCAAAGTACAATTAGAAATTCCATCTGATCACATACTCACTCATCACACACAAACAGAACACACTCCTGAAAGATTTACTATGCAGTGTTGTTCATAGATACATTTCTAACTGGCTCAATATTGCAATAAAAATTTCAGATAGTATTTGGGGTTCTATTTTCCCTTTTCTCCCCTTCAAATTTCAAATACTTTCAAAGTTTTCATCATTTGAACTCATCACCTAACAGTACTTACAATTAAATATCAGTTCAGTATCAGTTTTTTTTTTACATGTAAATACCGAATGTGCATTCTCAATTTGAATTTCTAGGACACAGTAAATAATGAAAACTGAAGATATCCAAACAAATTAAATACATGTACTTTTAAGTTTCACCTGTACAGCGGATGATTACATGTAAAGATATGCCACCCACAACATCTACTTTTAGAAATCAAGATAAGCATCTCAAATCCTGTCAAATTCGGAAGGGAGTCCTTCATTAACTTAGTTTCGTGATTAAATCTCTTCGCATATAATTAATGTTCCAGGGGCAAACAATCCACCCACGATCTTTTTCAACATTGTGATAAGATCTGTCAATAAAAATATCAAAGCTATCTGGAAAAAATCTAAAGCATTAAGATATTGCCTCAAGACTGCATATTTTGGTTACTACATTGTAGGTAAAGGATGGTGCACATTCATATAATCTGCAACTGATCCCAGTATATTCATAATCTCCACATCAATTTCAATTTCTATGACAATCTGCCTTCTAGTACTGATGAATTCTATAAGAAAACCCTAGTTAAAAAGGTATTCTGTTCCTGTCTCATTACAATCTTTTTTTGAAAATCGGGGATGAAACCTTTATAAAAATGCAACATTCTATGGCCTAAGAGTGGGGATTTTTAGAGTTTTTAAAACAAACATTATCCTCACCATTTCTAATAGGCCGATCAGATATATTGATATACAAATCTTGCGTGTCAAATTAAACCGGGGGAAAAAATTCTAATTCCAATTTTGCTACCTTGTATACAGTTTACATTGGAACCAGTAGGAATTTCAACCCCCAAATCCGGCTATTGATAAATATGGCCAAAGCCGCCAAACGCTTTAAGAGGGTATATTTTCCGTACCAGTGAAAACATGTAAAAATAATATTTTGTGACAATTTCAGGGATTTTCATTGGATTGATGCAAGTATACAGGCTTGTGTGTGATAAATGGTTAAATATTTTATACATGGACAAACATGATATATAAATATATTTCAAAAATATATGGACATTGATTATAAAGAATTAGGTTTGAAACGAGGTATGTAGTCAAGGCCAGCACTTCTGAGTCATCATGAGGCCGCTGGATGTGACTCGGACTGAGGTTGAAGCCAAGGCCTGGGGGGGGGGTGTTTCATGAAAGTTGCCAGCGCTGACTAAAAAGTCTGAGCCGACAATTTCAGTGAAATAGTCGGTTTTTGATTGGCTGAGAGGCACTAAACTCTGACTGTTACCATGGTAACTGTCGGAGAAAGACAAGGTGCCGGTGCTGACAACTTCATGAAACGGTCCCCAGGAATGATGTGGCCTTGACGGCTTCCCTGTTTGAAATATGAATGACTCACCAGGATGAGATGGACATAGACTCCTCCTATCCTCTGGGTGTTCTCTAAGATGAGTGAACCTTGAATGCTTTAATACAAACTGAAAATAAAACAAATAATCTCTTCCAAATAGAAAATTTACTTTTTGACAAACCAGAAGAGATTTTACACAGACGAAGAAATGTGTCTTCATCAAATGCATATTAATTACAAACCCAGGTTAAAAATATGTTGCAAATCAACACACAAGGCTGTTTTCTTAAACAAAATATGGATGTACATGTCGGTATGTAACAAGGGTTCTTCAAGCACAGCAGACTTAGCTCTTTATCACTCTGCATCGCAAAGCAAAAATATCTGATTTTCTTTATCAACTATTTTTTTTTCTTCAAAGTAATCATATATAAAAACTTCAATCCTCTTGGATGTAATATGTTCATGGCAAAACAAAATTTTTAAAATGTATGAAAAATCTGATGAATATATATTATTATTTTTATTTTAAAATGAGTAAGAGTGCATAATTCAGTGGGAAACAAATGAAAAAAGAGCTAGTGATATTGGATGATAATTACTTCTGCATATAAGACATATTTTCACAATGTTTTATAGCCTACCTCCATATGACCAAACGTTTGGATGAGAGGGATATATTCCAAATCAAGACTCTTAGCAGCCTGTTGGAGAGTGGCAACGTCTGCAGAACTATACGTAATTGAACAAAAAATAATATTAACTTTTTGTATTGTATTATCTTGGTAAACACCCAAAAGAAAAAGGTAATGTTGGATACCGTGAAAGAGAAAGAGAGATTTGATCCAAAGAAATGAAAGGAGAAGGTGTGTTCTCAATAGAAATTATGGAGTAACTCATTGAATTAGAAATCCTGGAATAAGTCATTGAATTAGAAATTATGGAGTAACTCATTGAATTAGAAATCCTGGCATAAGTCATTGAATTAGAAATTCTGGAATAACTCATTGAATTAAAAATTTAGGAATAAATCCATTGAATTAGACATTCAGGAATAGCTCCAAATGTTGAATTAGAAATTCTGGAATAACTCAATTGGATTAGAAATTCTGGAATTGAATTAGAAACTCTAGAATAACTCCATTGACAAATATATGTTAATATAAAACATTTTAAGCAAAATAAAGGGGAAATACAGAATAAAAAACACATTCTGAGCACACTTAAGAACAAGAAACAAAGCAACTTTGAATCTATTGAGGGGCCTTTATCTAAAATTAGAGTTTTCAGGGGATGATATTGGGCTCACGACCTACTTGTAAAACTCATCACCCTTTTGGAGTACATCAAGTTCCCCTGTATATGGGAAGGTGTCCTCGTACTCAACAAGAAGTCCTGTAGCACCCCATTCTTTGAACAATGGAAACACCTAAAGGAATCAAACACAAATAAAACACAAAGAATGGTTCTAAAGAAGCAATATGAATACCATGCTGTCATTTCTTGCATTAAATTACATTGCTTAATCACTCTATATAAACATTGACCTATGTAACTAATTTATAATGTCACATAAGTCAAAATATACAGTATGTGATGTAATTAGGGTGTTGAACTCTTCCAATATGTTGGTGTGTAGGATGTAAACAAAAAAATACCTAATCAGATGTTTAAATAATAATCAAAATATGCAATTATCTCCAGGAAGTGAGTTGGGTTACTGAGGAAATTCCACTGCTCTGGGGACCTACAATTTCGTATGCAATTCCACTACCAGCATATATCTGCACCAAGACATCTGAGTGCATGCCAAGGTGTAATAACACGATCATGTTTGTTTTTTTCATTGCTGTTTTGTAAATATTTTATCATTTTACCAAATAAATAATATCATATTTTACTAGCAATACTGTTTAATATGCTTAAGTGAAGGATAGGAGTACTGTCTAATTTATGAGTTGTCACATCCAGAATTCTTCCAATATGCAAGTGTACAAGATGTGAAAGGAAATTGCCTCTTATGAAAATGCTTGTTATATTAGGATTTCAAAGAACCTACAGTTGAAAAGGAATTAAGCATGCTAATTACATTTATAACCAGTCTAAATAAACCCCTTAACCCGTTGCCAACGGGAGCCGGCTATATACGGTTCCCTAAAACTCATTCATGTACGGGAGCCGTATATAGTCGGTTCCCCAAAGGCTATTACTCGAATCCATTTGCAGGCCTTAAAAATACAATTTCATACTATGTTTCTGCCTTTTCTGTGTTACAATTACAATGTCCATTAATTAAACTACACATTCCAAAAAGTCATACGTTTTTACCTTTTGTTTCTATAGTTTATAAAGCATTATAAAACGAGTTATGCTCCCGGGTTATGCTTCGATGAGAGTCCTATATTCGCGTACAGTGGGCATTGCCACGATGAAAGCTTGATTTCAATGATTTTCAGTTTCGCAGGACCACGTATACACGGTAATCAATAAGAGTGAGGGAAAATAATGGGAGCAGCGAAATGCAACCCAAAACGCACGCAGAGCTGCGTGCGTGCGCTGATATGATCAACGATAGATCGAAAACGATCGACATGATCGATACTATATTAGATTGCTTTCTCTAAATGGGAAAACTTAAATATTAGACCATGTATTGGAGCCCAGAGCCAGTTCTCCACCGGATAGGGGATGTGGGTGTTCATGGGAGGGTGGGGGGGGGGGGTAATGACAAGGGCTGAGTTTGTGTTTGAATTTATTTGGGTGAGGAGGCCGAGGTGATGGGTCAAAAATATATATGCTGATGGCTTCAATTCGTTTAGGTTTTATTAATGATTTATTTTTGTATTTGGAAAATTTCTCTTATGTTTTTTATTTGACACTGGAAAAAAATCAATATGTTGGAATTTTCTGTAGAAGTTTCTTCTTGATGCATATATTATAATCAATGTTATTTATAATTATGTATTGGAAGATGTCTGACATTGTGTTTTATTGTAACATTCATGAAAATATTATGTTTCAAAGTTTTATTTGTTACATATATTTTATTTTGTATATGAATTGAAGTTGTCAATAAAAACTACTCAATACAAAAAAAATTGCTAGTGAGGTTTCAAAATGGCGCCGTTGGTAGAATATAGGAAGAAAAAAAATCATGATTTCAGTTTATAACACATCGATTTTTGTTTTCTTCTTTCATTTAGGTGCATTATTTTGCCTCTTGAAAATGGTTGTCATAATATTCAACTTCATGAACTGATCAAGCTAGATTAAACTAGAAGAGAGTACACGACTTTAAGTTGATATCGATTTCTATAATCCTAAACAAAAGTGTATACAGCTGGCTATTGAGAATACCTCGGATCGTACATACACTCTATTTTGTTCTAACGATACGGATGGGGTAATTGATGGAGGCATGGCCCCCTTTCCTTTGAAAATAACAAAAGGGCATCCAGCGAAGATCAATAAAGTTGCCACTTACTAACAATGTAAACGAGTGACTTGAAAGGGAAGGATGTACGGATGAATTCACCCTTTGTCAGTTTGGTTTAACACCAAAGAGTGATAAACACCGTGACATAGGAAAACAAAGCCTTCAAAACAAACAGATGAATGAAGAAGAATTCACCAAAGAAAGTGAAATGGGATTTTTAAAACTTTTGATGGTAAAGACAAGACCATTAAATAAGAACATTAACCCATTTTTATTTTCCTCTTTCCCCTGTGGTCACGAATTCCTCCAGAAGAAACAAAGATGAGACAGATAATTGTCAATGAGTAGAGTAAGGGCAGTTGCTGTTTTCATGTTTGTCCTTCACTATTTTGATATATTTTTTTTTTAAAATCATTTAATCGCTTTTGCGTTGTTCCCTCAACTTAAGGTAAAGATTTACTTTGTATATATTTCTCATTTTGTGAGAAAAGGTCAGACTACGGCATTGGGGGGGGGTCGGTCAAGGTGTGAATAAAAAAAAATACCAAAACTCGAAAATGGATTGGGATTGTGATTGGAATCCTTCAATTATTGTCTAACTTGGAGGTTTCAAGTGCACCTGTAGGATAAAAAAATTTCAGTTGCCTCCGAACAAGTGTGAAGATAGGGATGAATAATAATGGCATTCCGATCACATTTCGGTAGTAATAATTGGGTCGTGGGGCCACTTTTTTTTTTTATGTGTCTCCAGTAGTTTAACTCTAATTTGATTCATGCAATCTTGAACGGGTTGTAGGTCTGATTTGCATCACTGGTTATGTTGGTGCCTATTGTAGGCAATACACCAAGCAATTCTAGGTAACAGCATCTCGTTTTATTTCTCTTTCTTTTCGTGAATGGAATTGATGTGGTGAGCTTAGATCATGTAAATTGCATATACAAAAGAGGGAGAAGAATGTGATCCAAATAATATACCTGTTACTGTACACTATACAGTTCATGTATTGTTACAAAAATGTATAAGGGGTGATTTTTCATTGCGAGCAAATACGAAGTGTAAATGGGAGCATTGTTATTCAGATATGATTAGAGTAAATAGGTCTTTAGTCCTCATTAGCAAGGAAAAAAAGGGACTGGAATGTTGATATTATTGAAAACGGTATATGCTCAGAGCAGGAACAAGAATTTATTCCTTAATTATTTATTCATTTCCTGTATTGTGTATGGAATGTAATTGCTTTTTACGTGCAAAGTGCAGGTGTAGTTAACCATTCACGTGCAACGTGTGTATGTCTTTCTAGCTTTTTATCTCTCTCTGCTCTAATTAGGGCTCTGATGCATAACTCCGGCAAGGCAGGGCTATCAGTCTTTGGAAAATACTTGTGAAAAAAAAAAGGGAATGCGATTTGATTAGTAATGCGCCTTAATGAGTTGGATGTATTATGTTTGGGTTATTAACCTGGGGTTTGGCATATTAGATATGCATGGCCACCACGTTGATGGCATGGGAAAGTGTGGTTGGGTGTATGGCGAATTGTTGCTTTGGATATGTTTGGATGTTGAATGAATTTGATTTGAGTGAAAAAAAAAGGTTTAGTCCTCATTATCAAGGAAAAAAAGGGACTGGAATGTTGATATTATTGAAAATATGTATATGCTCAGAGCAGGAGCAAGAAACCATTTCTTCATTATTTATTTATTTCCTTTAATTGTGTATGGAATGAAATATTTTTTTTTACGTGCAAAGTGTAGGTCTTCCTAGCTTTTTGTCTCTCTCTGCTCTAATTAGGGCTCTGATGCATAACCCGGGCAAGGCAATGCTATCAGTCTTTGGAAAATATTTGTGGAAAAAAAAAGAATGCGATTTGATTAGTTATGCGTCTTAATGAAACTAAATAATACGAGGTTTAAGCTTTACAACATGCTTACTCTTTACTGTCGGAGCATGGAATGTTGATAATGGAATGGGGGGTGTTTTGTTTTCAATAATATTTGTCACCGCAGTGGTTTTTGAAATGGAAGATTTATGAATTGGTATTATTATAATACACTCACTTTAAAAATATAGATATGGAGTTGTAGGGTAATGGTGCATGATTTCCATCGTTTGATTATCCTCACATCAGTGACGTAAGATATGTTATAGCTAGTTGCAGCTTGACGGATAGCTAGCTGTATAGCCTCTTTTTTTTTTTAGTATGAAGATGAATAATTTAGTAGATCGTTCTCTTTTATGTCATGTTGCATCTGAGTAAAACCTAGATGAGATTTTTTTTTTTTTTTAAATCCAAACCCCTACTTTTTTATGCTTGTTATGGTACATGACTGGCGTAAAGGTGAGAATGTTCATTCTCAAACAAATTTAGGCACATCGGAAAAGTTTCATTGCAGTGGGTTTAATGTGTGTGTGTGGGGTAATTTAGAAAGCAATGGAAAGGGTATTTTCTTTTCCACAGTAAACCAGACAGGTGCAGTGTTAAACAATTAATTCCTTGAATTGCAAAAGGATCCACCCTATTCACGCATTTTTTGGTTCCCATAGAATGTAATGTTTGGAAATAGACGGGAGTTCTTTGGATATAATATGTTTGGGTTAGGCTTAACTTGGTGTTGGCATATTAGATATGCATGATCACCACGTGAATGGCATGGGGAAGTGTGTTTGGGTGACTGGCGAATTATTGTGTTGGATGTTGAATGAATGGGGGTGTTTGGAGTGTGATACTATGAGAGGGCGTGGTTGTATGGAGTTTTGTGTTGCCTGTTTGCATTTTATGAATAGTCTTTCATGTCTTTCATTCATTCAAGTTATCTTGTATTTTTCGGATTTGGTAAATGTTTATGGATAGAAGGTTATATTTTACTTTACTCACTTTAAATGTCAGGGGTCTCAGAGACAAGGCTAAAAGAAAAAATATTTTTGAATTTTGCAAAAATAAAGGGAGTAATATTGTGTTTTTACAGGAAACGTACAGTACGGAAGAGGTTGAAGAGAAGTGGAAATTAGAGTGGAATGGGCCTATATTGTTTAGTCATGGAACGAACCATAGTAGAGGTGTTTCTGTTCTCATTTCTCCAAATTTAAATATAAAAATGGATAATGTTGTTTTTGATGAAAATGGAAGATATGTCGTTATGAAGTTAGAATTTCAACAATCTAAAATAATTTTAGTTAATTGTTACTTCCCCACAAGAGATAAGGAGAAGATGCAAATTGATTTTTTAGAGGAACTGGATAAATGTATTTCAAAGCTTTACAGCTCTGAAGAAATGATAATCATTGGGGGAGATTTTAATACAATAATGAATGGAGATTTGGATTATTTAGGTCCAAGAATCTTTCATAAAAACAGATTTAACGAGAAATTTGAGGGATTTTTAGATAGATTCGGATTAGAAGATATATGGAGGAGGATAAATCCTGAAAAGAAACAATTTACATTCAGGCAAAAATGTCCTATTATGCAAAGTCGATTGGATTATTGGTTCGGGTCCTCTGCTTTTCAACATTTAGTTAATGGTTGTGATATTGTAGCGTCAATCACGCCAGATCATTCGGGCGTTCTGCTTCAGTTGACAAGCAGTGTAGACAAGCCGCACTTAGGCAATTCATATTGGAAGTTTAACAATAGTCTGTGCGCAGATCAGGAATTCGTGAATTTATTCAAAGATAAAGTAGTTGAATTAAAAAAAGAATGGCTCCCGAAAATAAAAGATAAATTATTGTTGTGGGATTTTCTAAAAATGAAAATGAGGGAGATTATTAATAAGTACACAAAGAAAAAAGCAAAGCTTAGGAAACATGAAATTGAAAAATTAGAGGAAGATATAAAAAGTTTGGAAATCCACCTATCGACTCAGCCTTCGAGGAAAATACTTGATGAAATGGAGGAGAAAAAGTCTAAATTGAACAAATTGTTTGATTATAGCCGACAAGGTGTAAAAATCCGATCAAGAGCTTTTTGGTTTGAGGACGGAGAACAAAAAACACAATATTTTGAACAATTATTAAAGTCAAATAAACGGAAAAGTGTAATAAAAGAAATATATGATCAAGGTGAACAGATTATAAAAGATAGGAGTGAAATATTAAAGAAGCTAAAGTCATTTTACGAAAAATTATATTCATTGAATGAAGTGATTGTAAATGAAAACTCTTTTTTCTTTAAGGATATTCCTAAATTATCCAAAGAAAGTCGAGATATTTGTGAAGGTAAAATTACTATTCAGGATTGTTTAAGTGTTTTGAAAGAAATGAAATTTAATAAAACCCCTGGAAACGACGGTTTTACTGTTGAATTTTATTATACCTTTTGGAATTTATTTGGGGGACTTTTGGTGGAAGTGTTAAATGAAGTGTATAATAGGGGATTATTAGCAACTTCACAAAGGCAGGGCGTGATTACACTATTAGAAAAGGAAGGCAAAAACCCTTTATACATTCAAAACTATAGACCGATCACGCTTTTAAATGTTGATTACAAGATCTTATCAAAGGTATTAGCAAAAAGATTAAAAAAGGTTCTGAATGAAATAATTCATATTGATCAAATAGGGTATGTTGAAAATAGGAACATTGGAGATGGTGTGAGATTAATCGATGATATTTTATTTCAGTCCTCTTTTGGAAATATTGGATATTTGATCACGGTGGACTTTGAAAAGGCTTTTGATTCTATTTCCCATGATTTTCTTTTTCAGACTCTTAAATTATTTGGATTTGGCCAGTCTTTCTGTTCTTGGGTTCGTGTTTTATATACAGATATAACTAGTTGTATTATGAATGGAGGTTATTCCACTGGTTATTTTGATATAAAACGAGGGGTAAGACAGGGGGACCCCCTTTCTCCTTATCTGTTTTTGCTGTGCATAGAAACACTAGCTTTGGCAATAAGAAGAGACGCTCTAGTTGAAGGAATTCAGTTTGGATCTCATGAAATTAAGCAAATATTGTATGCCGATGATATCACTCTGTTTGTTAAAAATAGCAATTCTGTTAAACGGCTTAAATATCTTTTGGAAGAATTCGAAAAAGTGAGCGGTTTGAAGATAAACAAAGGGAAAACAAATTTTGGAAATTTGGTTCAGCAAATTAAAATCTTAGGCGTTTATTTCTCTCTAAATGTAATAATAAAAGAAGATCTAAATTTCAAAGAGATACTTAGCAAAATAAAAAGACTTTTGGGATGGTGGAAACAAAGGGATCTAACCCTAATGGGTAAAATACATCTGTTGAAAAGTTATGCATTATCAAAATTAAATTACGTCTCGTCACTTTTAGTTGTTCCTAACTGGTTGTTCGTTGAGGTGGAACGGATCACTTTTGAGTTTTTATGGTCGGGTAAAGACCGTATAAAGAGAAACATTATGTATCAGGATTACTCACACGGTGGGTTAAGAATGATGAATTTTAAGTTGTTCATAAAGGCCCAACGTCTAATGTGGCTGAAACGTCTTTTATACGGGGAACGCGATGCTGGGTGGAAATTGTATTTTGATTTCTGTTTTAGATCACTTGGTGGGAGATTGTTATTTCTATGCGATTTTGATTTTTGCAAATTAACACAGACAATGCCACAATTTTATTCTGAAATGCTGAAGGCTTGGCAAGATATGAGAAAATATAGATATACAAAAGAGGAAGTTAATCCGATTATATTTAATAATAAGAATATATGTGTAAGAGGTAAAATGATTTTTGACATTGATCTTTATAATAAGGGAATTTACACTGTAGATCATATTTTTGATAACGGGGTTGTGAGACCTGTGGCTTATTTTCAAAATCTTGGGGTAACTGCAGATGAACTGCTCCACATTATTAATATAGTACATGCTATTCCAACTACTTGGAAAAATGCCTACAGCTCTATTAAATTTATAAAGATTGACGATGAGAACTTCAATGTTAATTTGAATATCAGTAAGCTGGAAACTACTTTTGAGGTGATAAAATAAAAAAACGATATATAATAGTTTTGTTGAAAATTTACGGGAAACGTATAATTTAACATTGAAAGATAAAAACATTAATTTGAATTTTACAGATGTTGAAATGTGTAATAGGTTTTCCCAAACCAGGAGCACAACGTTGATTAGGAAACAAAGAGAATTCCAGTTCTTACTTTTACACGGGGCGATTTATACCAAAGAACAGTTATTGAGATTTGGGTATGTTAAAGACAGTTTATGCTCTTTTTGTGGCAGGGAAACCGAATCATACATGCATATTTTTCTAAATTGTTCTAAGGTAAAACCTTTATGGGAATTTTTTATTAAATATTTTTGTATATCTGAATTAAGAGATTTAGAATGGAGAGATATACATTTGGGATTATCTGGAAGTACGAATAGAAATAATTGTGTAAACAGTATAATCTTTTTCATCAAACATGCCATTTTCCAATCCAGAACCAATAGTCAGGTTCCTTCCTGCCATAAAATACAAAAATATATTGCAGAACGTAGGGAGGAAGAAAAATGCTTGGCTATAAAATCGGGCAAATTGAGTTTGCATGTAAAGAAATGGGAAGAACTGAGGGTGAATGAGACATTGAATGCAAACAGGTGTGATGTGTCTGCTGGTGTTGTGAGTGTGTAATGGTATGTCCGCGTGTGAATGCGAGTGTGCAATGGTATGTTTGCTGCCTGGGAGGGGGGGGGGGGGGGTCTTCTGTGTGTGTGAGGGCGTGTGTGTGTTTTTTTTTTTTTAGGGGGGGGGGGTGGTATATTGTGTAGTAGGGAGTGTGGGGTGCGTGGGTGAGTGAAACATATATATGTAATCTTCCTCTTGAAGGCTTGTAGAGTTTCTTATTTGATTTGACATAATTTTGATATTAACATGATATTGAGGTAATTTTTTTTTCTCTTAAAAAAAAAAAGTTTCATATTGTTATAGACATGATAGAAGAGAAATATGGCGGTTTGATTTCATTTGTAATCATTTTTAAAATATTTGTAATTTAATTGATATTGATATATTTATTTGTTTGACTGTTAATTGCTTGTATACATGCAAAGAATCTTTATTTATATGAATTGTGATTGTCAACTTATTGTTTTGAAAGAGGAAGAAAATAAAATATTATTTAAAAAAAAAAATAATAATCATGCTAATGAAGTCTAATATGTGTTATTTACGATGTACAAAGTATATGAAGCATGTTTTATCCATATAATCTCATTATATGAATATTCGAAAAATCTAAGGTTTCCCCGATTGATTTTATTCTGATGCATGTTATCGTGGTTTGGTTTGACCTGCATATAAAAAAATGTGATGCGATAGGAATCCAGAGCATGGAGTAAATATGCATTCCATGGATATATTATTCGAGAAGATAGAGGGAATGAAAAGCAGAATATATTAAAATAAAATATCTATGTTTATGTCTGCAAACAGGCCTATAATGCTTTTTACGGAACAAAATTGATGTAAGCCGGGTAATAAATAAGTAGAGCGCCTTCATCACAATGTTTAGTGGATATTATATGAATTATTAATCATTATCATCATACGGCTCGTTTTATTTTTTTTAATTGCTTGTTAGAAGGGTGCGAGAAAAACGGCATAAAGCATATTGTGATTCCATATACGTCCATTCGGTTATTTGTTTTATTTTTAGCCGTACTCCATAGACCATAACAGACGCTCAAGTTGGATAAAGATATGAGATAAAGCAATCAGTACATGAATTAATTAATAAAGACAATAAATTAATTAATTAGAGATAATATGTATCAGTCAATATGAGCTGGAATATGATATTTAGGCAGGCGAGAATGGCCTTTCTATGTATCTCTTTTTAAGCACGCTCTTCCTCTTACAGTTCTCTAATTAACTCGTTATATTTGTATTTTCATCGGAGCTCTTATGGATTGTTGGCTACAAGGAAAAAGGAAGGGGAGAAATACAACATAAGAATTATTTTAATACATCGAAATTCTGTAAAGGTGAATGTACCGGGTGAGAAATTATATACACTTACGACATTTTAGAATTTTACTTTGGCAATGCAGGTTATCATTTTCAGAGTCCTTTTCCATCTTGACGAAATTGTATATTAAAACAAACTGAACGCAGGAAATAATAATTTCCAAAAGGAAAGTTCCTAAAATGTAATCAAATCATATTGTCCGAAAATTTGACAGTGAGTGTGGCGAATCAAATAGGGGGGTGGGGGTTAGACGATGGAATATAATTCATATGCACTAGAATTAGAAAAAAGGGGTATAAAATAGTAATGGTGTAACTTGGGTTGCGATTTCATTGCTGACCTCTATTTCCTCCCCCTTTGCTTGTCAGAAAAAAAGTAAAGAAAAAGTAGCGCATTTATAGTCCCCTCCACCGAGAATTCCTTGGTTCACCGCCGATCTCTAACAAATAGATTACCAGCAAAACCGAAAATGTCTTTCTGGTCACACTCATTTTTTTTTCCATTTTAAATTGTCCAACATATACTTATGTTATTCTTTCTTGCATTTTTCCATGCATTACTAATCATTTGTTGATCATTAAATCCTTTGCACATAATTGTCAAGAAAATAACCACACACGTTCTAAACTAGTGAAATAAACTGAGAATTGAGTAAGTCCACAATAAATAAAACGGATTGCAGGGACTTATTGTATATTCTTGGATAATGAAAGAAAGGCAGAATGTCTTGTTTATAATACAAATTTAATTACTAGAATCATGTGATACATAATATTCATTTTTTTTACACAAATACATGGCAACGTCTCCGTTGGATTTTGAATTAAGGAAATAATTTGGAGGTTTTTGTTGAACATTTCTAGACGACATAAAATCTAGACATCATTTGAAATTGATTATGTGCCGAATATGCCGGGCACCTATCCTAAAATAGGTTTTATTTTTATTATGGGTTGGGCTTGGAGGGCCGGGTTTGGACATATTTCTGTGATGACGAGATAATACTAAGAAGGGAAAAATAGAGAGAGGGCCGGGGGCACGGAACACGAAATGAAGAAGAGAGGGAGAACATAACCCACTTGTCTGCGCAGTGTTGTAGTACATTTTTTTTTCGATTAAAAGCGCCTCGTATGAAATAGAACCCTACCCCCCTGCGTAAGCTACTGATTGAAAAGAAGGGAAAAAGTAAAGGGAAAATAGAGGAGAGTAGAGGTTGACTAGAGGTAAGGGGATTAGAGAGGTTAGAGGGGATGGCATTCAGCGAAACTGATTCTTCTTTCGGGCTGCGCCAAACAAACATGACAATAGCAATAATATTTTTCAATCGAATTAAACTAAATTCTTTTATTCTTTACATGTAAATATTCAAATGTTTACATAATATCAATTATAACAATTATAAACATTACTATCAACACTAACAATGATAATAACAAATAATAAAAGAAAATATAACAATCGGATAATAAAAATAATAATAATGATTTTGACAATAATAACAACAATGATCAAGATTATGAATATAATAATGATAAGACAAAGAAAAAGATAAAATAAAAAAAGCAGACGAAACAGAAAAAATAGATGAAAGGAGAAGATAATGGTGATCATGGGGGATGGGGTGGGCTAACTTAAATAATTGGATGATAAATGATAAATAATCTTCAAAATAATTGTCGTATACCACCTTGCAAACTTTTGGATTGGTAAGAACTGCTCCCTATCGAGAAGATTATGATTTCTTGTTCAGAAAATATTACTTGTATGCATATAAAGATATTTTGAAGATTCATGTTTTGGCGGACATACTTTTAAAAAGAAATATCATATTCTTCATTTTTTTCATTTTGCAAGAAGAAAAAAAACAGAGAGAGAACAAAATAAAGCAAAATAGGATGACAGGAGTAAAAGAATGAGAATAGGTAAGAGAAGATAAGACGACGAAGAAAAAAAACGAAAAGGAAGAAGCACAAGCAAAATCATAACAAGAATAAATAGAAGGGAAATAGAAAAAGAAAACTTAGGAGATGGAGGAGGTGTAGGATTGCACAATTATCAGTGAAGAAGAAGGAGAAAAGGAAAAGGGAGCATTATAAAAAAGAAAAAGGAAAAAAAAGGAGGATTTCATTTGCAAGAGGAAACAAAGCAAGACTATATCAAGGGAGAAGGGGGGGTCTATAAATAGGAAGTATAAGAACAAAAAGATGAGACACAGATCGAACAGAAGAAGAAAGGAAATGAGGATGATAAGATAAGAAGAATATCGAAAAAGAAGAATATGAGAAGAAAAGAAATGAGAATAATAATTTTGATAATAATAAGATCGCAAAAGAAGAAAAGGAAGAAGAAAGGAAGGGAGAATGATAATATTATGATAATAGTAATATCAAAAAAGAAGAAGTCCAAGAAGAACTTCAAAACCCACATCACAAACAATACATTCTCAAAGAAGTCACTTTGTGCGGACATAATTATAGTTCTTGAGCAACAGGTGAGCTCTGAACTCCGTGCAGCCAAAACAGGAAATGAACTACGCATGCGCGAAAACTATCAATCGATCAATTCACTCATCGTGGATCGCACACACGCTTTTGTAATCAACGATCCAGCTCGCACGCACGGAACAATGGAGCTGTTCGAACTTGACATGGTCGGCTGATTAATCTCGTTTGGGGTGTTAGAACCTATTCTACTATGCCGTCGCGAACGGGTTAACATATGAGGCTAAAGTTCTAGTACCAACATCATTACTCCATTCATTCAAGTTTTTTGGGTTCCCAGAAAAAAAAGTAAGAGCCAACTTGTTGTGAGCAGGGGAAAAAATACAGAGGTGATTTTGCTCTGGAAAATACAAAGAGTACCCGAGATTCCCCATGAACACTACAATGTTAAACCTCATCCAATGTTGCTTATTTATCAGTCTCGTCTGCTTTTGCAATCAATATTGCAGTAGTGAAAGTTTTATGGAACAAGGACTAAACACAATTCTGTACATCATCTTGAAAATTCAAAATCTTCACTTTGTTAAAGCATCTGATGCAAAATGGTCAAAGTTCATTAATCCTAAATGACATTTGACAATGATCATGTGACCTGCAGCTCATGGAAGATAGTCAGTGATACTTGATTACCCTTAATATGTCCAAGTTACATGAAATACGACCATATAAGTTTGAGATTTCAAAAACTTAACCTTGGTTAAGATTTAAATGTTAATAACCCAAACATGGTCAAAGTTCATTGACCCTAAATGAATTTTATCCTTGATCATGTGACCTGAAATCCATGCAAGACGATCAATGATACTTGATTACCCATAAGTTCAAAGTTTCATGAAATATGACCATTTAAATTTAAGATAACATGTATAAAACTTAACCTAAGTTAAGATTTCAATGTTGACAACGCAGAGCTATTGGGAACATGGCACCTTTATATTCTCACTCTGCTATACAGGCAAGAAAAAAACAAATAATATTACCACCATTGATCATCATTATTTACATCAAGCCATAAATGAAATAATTGATGACTCACTTTCAGTAAATAATCCATCTTGGGAGGAGCTCCTTTCAGATCCAAATGAACAAGTCTAAAACAATTAATAAAACAGGATATTAAGCGATGTTAATAATGTACCTAAAAATATTATTTGCTAACAAGAATTAAGAAAATTGCACATAGATGAGCATGAAAAGGCCTGGAAAGGACTGAATCCAAAGTGTCAGCTGACTGTTTCAGTTGTTATGTGAGGGCATTTCAAAAGCATCCCTTGGCAAGAACCACTTTTTCATGATATTCTTCCCAACTCCTAGGTACATGGACAAAAAACCCCTATGATAGCTCAAAAATTCATCATCATCATCATCATCGTCGTCATCATCATCAATTCATCATCAATCAGCATCATCATCATTAATTCATCATCAATCAGCATCATCATCATCACAATCATCATCACCATCATCTTCATCATCAATCAGCATCATCATCATCACAATCATCATCACCATCACCATCACCATCACCTTCATCATCATCATCTTATAATCATCATCTTCATCATCATCACCACCACCCTCATCAAAACCACCACCAGTCCACCAATATCACTGTCACAACCTTTGAGTTTGAACATCATCTTCATCATCATCAGCAGCATCATCTTCACCATAACCAACACTTTCATCATCGTTGTCTGAACTTTCTTTAAATCAGTACCTTACATTCAACCACTGCCACCAAACCCATTATCATCACCGTCCCCATCACCTTTGCCTTCATCACCAACACCACCATCATTATCATCACCACCAGTATAATGATGAAATTCCCTTGACAACCTCTAGCACCGATGCATTTGTAATACATTTACATTGCAGCAGGTCTTGTTTTGTAAATTTTAAAGTGAATGAGTTGTGCAATGAACTTGTGAGAAAGGTGAAGAGAATCATTGTCATTGTTCAAGTTCCTTTTTTACTTTTTAAGAAGTATATACCTAGGAAAAACAATGTCCAATTCAAGATAATTCTTTAGATAGAATAAAAATGAGTTACTTTACAAATTTTGAAGCAACAATTATATCTTATTCTGCAATTTGTGCATTGCAGTACCGATTACTTTAAGACAGTTCAACACATTATAGTCTTGGTTACTATACAGGGCTCCCACATAATGTCACAAGCAGCCATGTTGGAGGACAGAACAATGGGAAACCTGTGAATTACCAGACCATAAAAACAATGATTGATCACGGTTTGAAACACAGGTTTTTATTGTTTGTCCTCCAACATGGCTCCCGTGGTGACCCTCTTGAATGAATCTGACTCGAGAGCACTTTAACTCAGTAATGTCAGTATGATAGCCTTATGGGATGGGATGGGGGGGGGGGGGGTGGTGAGCTTCCAAAAAAGAAAACACACACAAAAACTGTACTTTCAATAGGGTATGCAAAAAGCAAGACAAGGTGTGGCCATATCAGCATATAATTGAACTGCTGAAACTTGATTATTGCCAATTCAAATTTATAAACGACCTAAAGGTTTCTTTCCTGTGAATTAATACAAAACAATGAATAGAATCCAGTTTGCATATAAATTAGTTGAAGCTAGATCTGGACATTCTGCAATAAGATTTGAGGTTGTTAAGACCAGTAGAGCCTTTATTTATTGAATAAAAAGGTATGCAAAGAACTGTTTAACATTTTTCTACAATTGATTGCATAGACTGCAATGTACATTCAATCGTGATAATCAAGTGTACGATCAATCGCAAACTTTTGCGCTACGGGACCCAGGTCTGAAGGGGATATCTATCCTAGACTTACCTTTGGTATTGATCAGGCATTGGAAGTGCTTGAGATGGAACTCCATAAATTATGTTTTGGGTCTCCATCTTGAATGAAATTCTAAAATCTACAGCTCGTAGTAATACCAGTCACAGCATAAATGTTGTTTCAGATCTAGTAGAGATAAGGGGGACGAAAATAGTTCTTTTATAGTACATTTACAAAATAACTCAAAGTAAATCATCCAACAGTCCTAGGCAATGTGATTCAGACCAGACTTCCAAACAAGGTGGTTCACGAACCATGAGTCTCGCCTGATTTCTTAATCAATTAATTATACAAAATGATCTTTTGACCCGACCCTAAATAACTTTTGATCTTATTGATCATCCTAGTGGACACACGTGTGGTATCAAGTGGCATCAAGTGTATAAACACAATTGATGCAGAAATTAAGAAGGCAAGTTAAAAAACCTAAACCTGGCATTTGACCCCATCATCCTACATCCTGCACATGTATGTTGTATTACCCAAGGATCGTTGTACCAATTGTGATCAAAATTGATGCAGAAATAAAGAAATGAGAGCAGGATGCACAAAAACTTTTAAAAAGGATGGACACGAGTCACATGACCCCAAATCTGGGACCTTCTGGGACCAATGACCCTGACCCAATCATCCTTCTGGGCTCACATGTGGTATTATATTTACCCAAGGATCATAATATCAGATGCAGGCCTACCAAGTAAGCCTAACATTAGATATATGGCTATGAACATAATTGATGCAGAAGTAAAGAAATGAGAGTAAGTTGAATTTTTAAACAAAAACTCTGACATTTTGGACAGACTACAGTAAACACGCTGTAGACTTACACTAAGTAACAGATCAACAGAAATTCCGTCAATATCGCGCTAAAAATATCTAAACGATATCGATAATTAGATTAGCAATAATCATCATATACTATTTTGAATGATTTTAAAATGTTATTATTTGTTAAATAATAATTTATACCTATAAATTGTTTGTAAAAACAGCCTTTTGACACATCGCTTATTAAAGCCTTACATGCCTATGGAAGGATCTTCAAGGCTTCGTGATGAAGAAGTACGTGTCAAAATATAAAAAATATCATCACAAAGTCCTCGGTCAAGCCAAGCCCAAGGCTACTGTCGAACTAATACATGTATTATAAAAAGTTCAACCGAGTTTCTTTTATTCTGATTTATTTGTACATTAGACAATCGACAAGAGTTAACTTTTACCTGTTTTCCCAAGTTATCACCAGGAGCTGGACAAACATGACAAAGAGGAACAGCAGATCCTGCGTCCAGAACTGAACCTTATGTATTTAAGTCTTCGGCCTTGGATCACGATATAAATGCCAAGTCTTCTTTGCAAGTTGAACTTGAATTCTGACCTAAGCTCCTCCGAACCGGGCACTTGTTTGGAAAGAGTTCGGAGTTCGGACTGCTGCAGCTCAGTAAAAGTTTTATTCAACTTACTTAGCCTTAGGCCTAGCGACTTCAACTTCCCCTTTCACTGTCACATTAAAGCTTCATTAGATTTTCAACAGTTCAACTCTTTCTCTGAGAACCAGTATAACGTTAGTATTGACGGTTAATTTCTTCTAGGGCCTACTAAATTTTAAAATGAATTAAACGATCGCTTTCTAACAGTTGTGCATTAACTGCGGCACATTGCAAATGTGGACGGCGCGCGCTCATGCCGCAATCATCAGCTCCAGAGAGCTCCTCCTCCGCCGTTGCGCTGGCCTAGCGCCTGGATATGTCATATGCTGCCGATGCAATTACTGTAAGTGCGCGAAGCAAGCTCGCGGTAAGGTCTTTGCCTTGTTTACAAACAAAAGACTGGTATCATTTTGTACCGTTAACTTGTAGGTAGATCCCGAGACAGACTATGCGTTTTCAATTTACGAGAAGGGCTACCATACCGAGCCTTTTATACGTGCAATTACCTTCATCAGATGACGTGCGGAAGCTGCTTTCTTTGATTAGTTTGGGTCTTTTATTTCTCCTTCAGCTGGCTACTTCTTAGCCGTTTTTAAACAGAAATGGGAAATCCAAGCGATCAAATAATTCTCGCTACCGCCGGCTATGACCAAACTATTCGTTTCTGGCACGCACACACGGGTATTTGCCACCGCACTGTCCAACATCAAGAATCGGTGAGTTTCATGAAATCGTGTGTGGTAATCTATTGGATTTTTTATTAAGGTTATAGTCGGTCAAGAGTTTGAAGAGGGCGTGTCCGATGCGAAAGTGTGATGTCGTGGATGAGTGGCGAGTGACATCGTCAGAGAGGCATTGGGGATCGGGGGGGTGGTGGCATGGTGGCTCTTAGACAGCCGTCTGTTTCCAGGAGTTTTTTAAACATTTTTTTATTTTTTAAATTTCTCCTCGTACACAGACGGCTAGCTTGTTATCGTGCAGCCACCATAAGGGGACTTAGTTACACTGCAGAATCCCCCTGTCTCTATTTCATAAAAATAAAAGAAGTTTACATTACAAAAATAAACATTATTATTCCGTTTTGGCCTGAACTGCACCAAAACGGGGAAAAATAAACTTAAAAGGGGAAAAAACAGTGACTTACTCCGGCTGTCGCGCAATTTCACTTACCTCTTTTATCCGAACTTTATACACAAACATGGCCATTGAGTCCCCTGTACAGATCACGCTAGAACTTTAGTCTCTGTATTTGATGAGTGGAGCCAACAGAGTTCAGCGAAACAACCAACATAACAGAGACCGTAGCTTTTGGTCTAGGTGGCTCTTTGCTTTTAGAGAAAAAAAGAAATAGGCATAGAAATAGTAGAATGTATGGCTAGGTCTATAAAAAATATTTTTTTAAAAAATCTATTTCCTCTTCAATTTTACTCTTCCTTTATTTTGGCCTTTGAATTTGAAGTAATGTCCCTGTCATTGAACCATTCCATCCTGACCTGGGCTGGGGTTAGCCAGGAGGCTCCTAGAGAGTAAAAATCATTCACTAACGTCTGTTTGCTTATTTCATGGAGCCAGGGATTGTGCCCCATTCTTGTGCATATACCACAGTCAACATTGCAAATTTTGCCCCAAATATTTCTACTTTCCTTGTTAAAGATCTAAATCATGTAAATGGGCTAGAACTTCATTTCCAACATTTATACAATTTCAATTTCATTTTGAAACAATTCTTAAAAAAAAAAGTTATGAAAGCACAGGAAAAAACCTGCAGGTGCGATGTTTACATGGCCATCTTGTTGTCTGTGTAATAGCTAAGCTACAAGATGTTTCGGCATATAGAGGGTGGCAGATATCTGCCACCCTCTAATTGTATTAAGCCAAGGAGAATTTGCATTAAAAGATGATGAAAATGACGGGGCCAAAATACATTTGCAAAGTCATTATATTCTCAAAAATAAGAAATCATCTAGTCAGTGATATGTGTTGATTTCCAAATTTTCCTACTGAAAAAAAAATGGGTTCCATACCAAGGGCAAGGTGTTTGACTATCCTTGAATTCTGTGCTAAGATGTACAATCTCATTGGCATCTCTATTTATGACTCTAAGTGTACATGTACATTCCCCGGGGTGGGGGCACTCGACCAAAAAAGTGGTAGGGGTGTGCCGCGGGCGAGACAAGAAACAGGGGCCTTGGAGCGGGCTTATTGTAAAAAGGAGGGTCTTTGGAACGGGCTTCTGAACTACAATTTTGTGAAAACGGGGGTCCTTGGAACGGATCGCCAGCGTGTGAGTACGTGCGTATGCACCCCTATGGAACGGGCATGCGTGCATGATGCAGCTAGCGCGGGCAGAGACGATGGTCGGACAGTGCTCGGCGGCCGCTTTTCACCAAAATTGCAGCAGATCAATGCAACCGGAACGGCGTAACGAAAAATATGCGAAGCTTTGGAGCGGATTTCTTTCTTAATTTTTCTCGATAAGAACAAAATGCTATGCCTTGGAACAGAAATATGGGTGTAAAAATGGGGGTCCCCTCTGCGGTACATACCCACTATGCATTATGTACTGAGTGCCCCCCCCCCCGGTACATTCTAAACTTAAAGGGATCGTTTAACTTTGTGAGAAGCTGATTTAAAAAATTCTCAAACTAAGATGAAATATGTTTATGAGTTTATGTATTTGTTCCAAGAAACCCTAGAAATCATCTTTATTTCGGATGAAAAGTTGTTAGTATGTGGGAATATGTGATTATATTGGATCGCGTCTACTAGACGATTTTTCAAATCACTGAGACTTCGCCAATTTGAAATAAATTGTACGACTCCCTCTGCCGTTGAGATCGTACTAGTATTAACGGCTACGCAAGCGAGAACTGTCAATCAACCAACAGTGAATAGTGGGGGGGGGGGGGGAGGGCCTCTACGGCCGGTGTCGGCGGCTGCACTGAGAATTGTAAACATTACATGCAGCGCATGTTCCGCTGGCCCGTGCCGTGTAATGTAGCGCCTTGCCGGTTCTTGGGTGTCGAAGCAGAGAAATTCACTTTCAAAGAGAAACAGAATCTGAGCGCAATACAAGATACGTACAGACCCTTTTAGATAAGAAAAATTGCGGACTTACTGATTCCTCGCCGGGATGATAGTAACGTGGCAAATTTGGGTCGATGTATTACTTGAAGATAAATCTAAAGTGTAGCATAAGAATATGTGCGATCCAAAACATATCATACATGTACTTGCGAATGGAATAAGGACATGTGGTCTCTCGAGCTCTGTGTAGTATGTCGTGAACTGAGGGGAGGATCCGGGGCCGGGGGGAGAATGCCTTCATCCCATGCATGAACGTTTCATAGTTGATGTGGGTATGCAAATTACTTGGTATTACGTAAGACTCTTCTCATATCGCTCGAAAAATGAACATAATGCAGGACATAATGTTTTCATTTCTAATGCATGTGCAGTCATATGATTATAATATTTCATATATTTAAGACTGAGCTCTGATGGGCCGAGCACAACTGCGCTGGCTGGTCAAGGAGGGGAGGGGGGGGGGGCAAATCCGACTTGCACCCCCTTTTTGAGAGTAATCAAAACTTGTGAGGTAAATATGCCATACATTTTTCCCACGTGTGCACCACCCACCCCTTGAACGGGAGGTCCTTTCCTCTTCTTTTTTTTGCTTGACAAATTTTTGGCGAAATACCTTTTAGATGAAAACCTTTTTATTTTTTTTGCCGTGTCAAAATTTTCTCAGGAAATGGTGCCCCTCCCTTTAGAAAGTCCTGGATCCACCCCTGCACAACATAAAGCTGTTTATCTCCCCCTCCAACACATAACTGCACACAGCCAAACAACCAATGTAATGTGATTCCTAAAAAGAGTTAGTAAAAAGAGTTCGTGCAGTATAATATATATATATATATATATATATATATATATAAAGGTATATCTTGGGCATAAAAAGGACATAAAAATAATTGCATTCTGCGGCCGGCGGCGAAAGTATAAAAATATTAGATTCTGGATTGGCAGCGTTGAAGCATAATCTTCCGCCGCCAGTGCCAGAATGTATATTTTTAGGTCCTTCGGGGATGGTAAGAAATATTTCCATCCACGTTTCACATCAGCAGATACAATACTTATTATCATTTAGGAGGGATGTCCCATGCAACTAAAGTCTGATTTTTTAAGTACATCGTAGCTTTATTTTTATAATCATGGACCTACTATGGCCTAAATTAATGATGCCAGCGCGAAGCGCAAGTTAATGTTCACTCTTATATTTCGATTTGAAAGGAAATATAGGAGCGCGAACTGTTTTATGTACATGTACATCTTAAACGGGTCATTCTACTCTTGGTAATCAAGCAGGGTATGGATATCTTAAACATTTTGATTTATGTTCTCGCGTATAACATTGTTTAAAATTTTGGCATGAATCATAGAGTGTAATTAAACATTATGATTCAACCCACACACACACCAAATTATCCATATCCAACTATTACGATAAATTAAAAATTAGCAAGATCGAGGATTGTCATATTGTAAGCATATTGCTTTTAAAAAAATGACTGAAAGCCGAGATTCAAACTTACTATTTAATTTGCATTGATTATACAACAGAATGGTGCGAGCGCGGAGCACGATGCACAAGTTGAAAATTGTTAATATTTTGACATGAAGAGCTGAATCGGGTCATTCTAAAATACGGTCTTATGGTAAGTGTAAAGATTATACGCTAAGCGAGCTGAAATTTGCTGAACATTGGATAAACTGTTCTGTAATATTGCATATTTTCCTAAATAATGATAAGAGCGCATGTACAACGCAAGCTGATTTTTTTTATATATTCGCGATTGAATTTTTTTGTATAATGATTTCTATTTTTCTGTTTTTCAAATCGTTCCTCTTTCCTTATTTCATTCACATTTATTCTTCTTATATCCTTTCTTATTGATCCTCTCTGTTTCCCCTTGCTCTATACAGTGCGTATCAAAAAAAACGGGACAGATTTGAAAAGTCTATAAAATTTTTGTTTCAAATAATGATGTCTATATTTTGGTGTTAATAGAGGCTCTAAGATCTTATCTTCGAAATGCAATTAAAAAAAATTAATTTTATTCATGCTTGAGCGAACACGCGACGTTTTTGTTGGGGGTTCAAAAAGAGGCTTGCGCCAGAATTGCAGAATATGTGTAATACAATGATCAGACTTCTTGCTAATCAGGAGACTTCCTCTTGACCTTTTCATTATCTGTGCCACAATTTTCGAATTATGCTCTCAAATTTCATTTACAAAGTTATTTATTTAATTGAATTATTTTGTTTTTTCATTTAAACTTCTCTTACCTTTTAATTTTCCTTCATAAGTAACTGAGAAAAGAAGATTTTTTTGTCAACCCAAGCAAGAAGATTTGAATGATTAATTGGGAAAACTTGTGATTATCAAAATCGTTTTATTATGTGAAACAAATAATGTTATGTACCTTTAAAAGACATGAATCTATTTTTCAATGGGTCATTAATTCCTTGACCAAGTTTAATTGCTTGACAGGAAACACAGGAAGGGATTCATGTCTTTCAATGACAATGGTGTATTGAGTCAATTTTGAAGGAGCTAGATATGGCAGATCGGGTAAAATGTATTAAAAAGTTGTGAGCGAGCGAAGTGAGCATGCAAATATTCCCACTTTTTTATTACAATATCAAATTTTGTGATAGATTTTGACATAATATTCAGAAAATAATATCATGTTTTACTTTCCTTTTATTTCCTGTCCACTTTTTTTCTTGGTCATGGTTTTTTTAATGGGGGGGGGGGGCGCAACCCGAGCGCCCACCCATCTGTGTGGCTTTGTTCAAAAGGCACCATAATATTTGTAGCACATAATGAAAGGATTTGAATATAAAAATCCATGCTCTCCCATTATTCGGTTGAAAAAAAAAAAAAAATTAGCTTGAAGAAGGAATACTCAAAGCTAACAGAGAGCATATTAAAAAGAAATAACAGAATAATTCAAGCAAATAAATAGATCTGAAAATGAATTTTGACCGCATGATTTGAAAATTATGGCAAAGATAATGAAAAGGTTAAGAGGAAGTCTGCTAATAAGCAAGAAGTCCGATCATCATATTAATCATATTCTGCAATTCTGGCGCAAGCCTCTTTTTGAACCCCCAACAAAAACGTCCCGTGTTCGCTCAAGCATGAACGAAACTAAATTTTTTTAATAGCATTTGAAAGACCAGACCTTAGAGCACCTATTAACACCAAAATATAGACATAATAATTTGAAACTAAAATTTTATAGACTTTTCAAATCTGTCCCGTTTTTTTTGATACGCACTGTATAGGCATAGGTAGAAAAGCCCAAGAAACTCCAGAATCCTGAGACGTCAAGATGGTATTTTGTACCAAAAAATATGAAGTCATGCACCAACCTAAAAATATCAATTCAATCGGATTTTTAAAAAAATGTGGAAAGACACATAGTGTTCGGCGACAGGGCATATAAAGTTAAAGAATAAAATAAAGAAATAATAGTAAACGCAGAGAGTTGAGTTTTAAAAGTTCCTCGATCTTATATTCAAACCCTATATTTTTATTTCAATAGCATTTTCGTGAAATTCCTTATATAAAATTCCATTATAAAGGGTTATACATGTATAAAGCTATTCCGGGATGCACGGTTTCAAATCTCCCGAAATTTTCGGAATTTCGGGAGATTTTACCTTTTCCAGGAAGGGTTCTGAATGAAACAAATCAAGGAAATTTCGGGAAATCCGAAGATTACAAGTAAACAATAATTAAACATAGCAACTATCAACATTCATGTCATATTTTTTAAAATTGTTTGCTGAAAATTTTCTGTTCGCGCTAACGGATTTCGTAATTATGTTGATCTTTCAAAAAAGGGCATGAATAAACGGGTTTTAAGTCCTTAATTTTGTTTCGGCTGGCTACATTATTTGTACGATTTTTTTTTAAATATCAAACTAGAAATTCCAGGAAATGTCTATAAATTCGAGAAGTTTGTTTTGGATCTGTGGAAACACCGATGCACATGACCCTGGGAAGCGGTGGTGCTAAATCACCTCCAAGATTTATATGGGGGTACAATGCTATAATGTACTGGTTTGATCCAAACACCTTAATTTCGGAGGGGATTTTTTGTAAATATATTTTTGATTGTATGATTATTTTGCTTTAAATTTTAATTGTTTTCCTTTGTCAAAACTGCTAGTTTGGTATCATTAGTAAATCGTAATATTCAACTTTTTCTTATTTTATTTCCATATTTATTCTTTCTTTTCTTTTTTTTCTTTCCCTCTTCCTTTTTAAGGGGGAACTGCCCCACTTATTTAAATTCAGGAGGGCGTCCCCCCCCTCGCTTCCATTTATCGATACCTTTCCCATTCCCTTCGTTGGTCTGCAAATCTTATTTCGACGTCAAAGTGTACACTATTATACAACACATGAAAGAGAGAAAATTGGGAGAGAGACGTAAAATGAAAGGACAAAAACGATAGTGTGACGTGGTTGAATTCTCTAATTATTCACAAAGTGCAATCCTGGACATGGGGGGGGTCTGAACATGTCGTGATTTTTGAAATCTTGAAATGAATATCATTACATCATTATGGGATATAAACAGGGGAAAAAGACACACAAGAACATAGCAGACATTTTCGTTTCTAAAATCAAAATGTGCTTTGTTTTTTCTCCTTCTTCAATTTCTTGTCTTGTCCGAGGTTGGAGGTTGGTTGCCAGCGACCCCCTCTCTTCACGCCAGCACATTTACACACTGACGAAGCGGATCGGAGAGATGAAATCGTATATCTCCAGAATGGTCGATGAAAAAATTAAAATTATTGAAAGGGGTAGCGGGAACGGAACGCTACAGATTAAGCCAACCCGCGGCCCCCTGAAAAAAAATGGAGACGAGGGAATTGGAAGGGGCAAGTAGCGTATTTGTTCTAAATAATGATAATGATAGTAATAAAATAATATCAGATTTATATAACACACGTGTCCATCTTGTTAGGTGCTCAAGGTGCCAATGTATCATTTTACTGCTTGATTCGTGTGATCAAAACGAACATACCTATAATCCTTTATTTGAGCCCCTCGCCCGCGCAAACGAAAAACACTCTACGAACTTCCACAACCATGCAATAGAGAGAGAGAGGGGGGGGGGAGTGGTGTTCATTTTCAAAAGTGATTATTTTATTTTATTTCTTTATTCATTTATATTTTTGCTTACGAGCTACACTCCATCGTAAATGTTCAAAATGTTTGTCGGTATAGCCCTTGATTCTACAAACGTATACTACCGGTACCGACGTCAGACGACCATGAGTCTTGGAAGTGTTCGACACTCTCAGTCACATTTTCTTTCGCCATACCAAGGCCCAAGGGGCATTACCAGCTTTCTCAGTTTTGGCATTATTCATTATTCATTTCATTTATTTATCTGTTATATATTGGAGGGCTTGACGTACTACTAAGGATCGAAGTTCTAATACAGTCTTATCTTACCATATCTCATAAGGTCTAAATATATCACATTTCAGCTCATTTTATTATATACTTTTTATTTAGAACTGAGAGTTGAATATTCTGGGCAGTTATTGTAGTCATGAACAAGATGCGTATCTATGATTCATGCATGCGAGCGCGAAACACAGAAGTGATTTTTTAACATACTCACCTACAAAAGTATCCATTTTGCAGTGACTCATGAATAAATATGTCATACAAATCTCACCAATCAATAAAATGCGAGCGCGAGTTGTACATTTTAAAAACCTCGGACATAAAAATGTATATTCGAATCACATTTTCAACCAAAAATTGGATGGATATATTATAAGCATAACTTTATGATGCGAGCGTGAAGCGCGAACTGAAATTCTAATTTTCCGCCCAAACTCGGACATTCTAAGCACTTTTTCTGTCATGTACAATAATTTTTTATGAGTATTATTGAGAACTGAACATATTAACCACGTTTTTTGAAGTCATTAATAGGATGAGTAAGCAATCAATGTGAGCGCGAAGCGCGAGCTGATTTCCCCACCCCCCCTCTCTCTCTATATGTATGTAACTCGACAATCGATGCGAGCGCAGAGCGCAAGCTGATATTTTTTCCGACATGAAAAGTGGACTTTCTTACATGGCGTATCTAGCAGGGGCGGCAAGGGAGGCACGTGCCCCGGGAGCCACTTTCAGTGGTGCAAAATGGAAAGAGGGATGCTAAGAAAAAAAAAAGAAAACAAAAAATGAAGAGAAAAGACAAAGGAATTAAGACGCAGAAAAGGAATACCGCTGACGGTGTGATTAATACCCCCGTCCTATGCACCTTTAATGATCTTGCATGTCCTTACCCAGAGATGAATATTCGTGACAACTTTTGATTAGTGATCTACTTATATTCTCTCCTTGAATTCTAACAAACACTCCTTATAAAAATAAAATCCTTTTTCAAACGCAAATGTCATAACTTTTAATCTATAGCTACGAGTTTGCATAATTTTTTTTATACCTTTTTATTAATTCTTGCAAACAGTTCGGAAGTATATTTTTTCTGGTTTGTCAAAAGGGAGATAAAAACTCTCCATTAGTTTTACAAACGATAATTAAAAGGACATTTTTAGGTGAGGATATACATGTTTGTGTAAAACAATAATCAGCTCGCGCTTCGCGCTCACATTAGGGCCTACCCCAATGAGATACGTATCCTTTTCATGAATTCCTACAAAAGTCCTAAAAATTATCGATGTTTTGATTTCCATTCGTTTAGATTTATCAAACTCATTGTTCTGTAACCTCCCACAAAAAGATTCGACGAAACTTTAACGTCTACAAAACTCTGCTGCCCGTCTCCTAACGTACACTGAAACGTATGACTCCATCTCGCCAATCCTTCAGTCCTTACATTGGCTGCCTGTTGATAAACGAATCACCTTCAAAATTCTTTTACTTATACGTCATTCAATCTATATTCTCTCTTCCCCATATATCTCCGAAGCTCTATCTCAAAATATTAGCATTCATGTAGCTCTGATCATCATCTGATGCTCTATTGCTCCCGACACCCAGAACAAAACACAAATGGGGGACCATGCATTCTCTGTTATAGGACCAAAGCTATGGAATCAATTGTCAAATTTTCATCAACAGAAACATTCAAGTCCCAGTTGAAAACTAAATTTTGATCTCCCACTAACATTCAGGAGAATTCAAAATCTATACCCTTTCGCTTTATATTGTTGGTGTGTGTTGTGTTTATTTTTTTTTTTTTGAAGCGCCATGAGCACCGAAAGGTGGACCTGTGAGCTATATAAGCCACCATTATTATTATGAATTATTATTATTGTTAGTATTATAATTATTATTATTATTAAAATTTCCCCTCAATATATTTTTTCAGCTCACCCTCGTGCTTGCATGAGTTGCTTAATTATAGATACGCATCGTGAAAAATGTCCCGATTGTAGGTCTCAATATCAATTTTCGGCTCGCGCTTCGCGCCTGCTTTCATTGTCTGGATATGCATTATGTTAATCATTACAAAAATTGCTTAGAATATTCCTTTATACGATCTTAATAGGCACGTGCTTAGCGCTCGCATACATTGTTTACGCTAGATACGCATCATTTGCATGATTAAAAGAAACGGACTAAACTATTATTTTGTTTTGACTGGTCAACTGCCGAGTATATATATAATAGACCTACAATTTGAAAGGGGTGCGATTTTAGCACTTGCCTGGGCTTCGTTTGTTCTAGATACGTCACTGCTGACATGGGGGATATTCATTGAAACAATGCAAGCGAATAGCGCGAGCTGAAGTTTTCTATATTATGACCCGACAACTAAACATTCTAAGTAGGTTATTCTTTAAATGTAAATATCAAATTCGATGTACCTCAATAAAAAATCATTGCAAGTGCGAAACACAATAAGCTATTTTATCTACACGTATATACGAAGGTTATCATCTCAACAATATATTTTGTGATATAAATACTTGATCACGACTGGACGTTGTACAACAATAAAGAACAAGCTGTCTATATTGCGAACTAAATTTACTGATCTGAAAGGGACTATTTTAAAAGTGCTGCCCAACACGTATATAAGAATTTTGTGAATATATTGAATACTCTAATTGAATGACGACAATTTTCGCGACTGGGACCTACGGCCGGGCAATTTTAATCACTGTACGTAAAAAATGATGGGCTTAATTTTAAGGGATTTAGACATAAAACCTATACATTCAAAGCATTTTATTAGAACAGCCCTGTGTGCCTACATTACACTGATGGTATTTAGCCTATATACATGGAGTAGAGGAACATTCCTTCGTGACAATCAGTTCTATCATTTTTTCCAGTAGGCGTCAGTCCGACAACCTCTTTTCTTTTAATTTTCCCCCCTTTTCCACTTTTCTTCTTTCTCTTCTTCCCCACCCTTTTCCCTTCTATTTTCCCTCTCTTCCCTTATCCCGACAGTCACGCATATTAACCGACGATAAAATATCCAGAGTGGTGGTGGGGGGGGGGGTCTTACCCTGTTAGAGATGGCCTTTCAATATTGACGGAAATACAATTATGCTCATTCACAAGCATTTGTTTTAAAATACACGAATTCAAGTGTACTGTTACTTGATGGCTGTGGTGATGATGGACTAATTATTCCATGGAATCTAAAAATTACAGTGATTGGATCGAGCAGAAACGGGAACTTTCGTGATTGACGGTGTGACTAGTTTTGTTTAAAATTCTGACTCAAACTAAGATTTTTACATTGTTTCATTTTTCATTATTTTCCTACAATGAACATGATATGATGATATATATAAACAATGCCAGATTGAAGGTAAAGGATGCTTCATAATACGCTGAAATAATGAGGGGTTTATAAAAAAATTGTATAAAGAAAATCAATAACCAATTTACAGGTTTTCAGGTATTACGAGCTAGAAAAGAACACAAAAAACTATCTTCACGTAAGGTTCATAGGATTGTGTAACAAAAATCAGATTGCGTCTTTATACTGTAAAGAATTTACGGAAGGAAGAGCGAAGGGAAGCAGAAAAGAATAAAATAGCGGGAAAGAAATGGAAATTGAAAAAGAAATGTGATATGATTTGAAAGGTGTCATGAGCGGATTATATGGCGGAGAAATGTAAAGAATTATTGACCCCAATCATGGATAAAATTAAATACGGCTACCCCTTCCAAAAAAACACACTGTCATACATGCAAATCAAATACACAAAACAAACTTATGCATAATAATTTGTAGGTCTTATACAGTCATGATATTCCAGGGTCTCGGGAGTTGAGATGTTTGGGTTTGCAAATTACTACCCTATATCTAACACGTTCCAAAATAGTCTAAAACGGATAGGCCCCGATCGATCGGAGGGGGGGGGGGGAAGCAACAGGACCCGGGAGTTTCTCCCAAGTATCTTACGTGAAGATATGCCTATACCGAAGATTGTTGATGGGAACATAGGCGGCGGAAGCGGGGGGGGGGGGGACGGCCCCCCTAAATTTTTTTTGTTGATAATCTTTTTTTTTTTTTGCTTGTCAATTTTTTTTCCTGCGTGATCCCCCCTAAATTCACTGACGTGGACCCCCCTGAAACGTGTGTTGCCCCCCCCCTAAAATTTAGGTTGATGACCTTTTTTTTTCCTTGTCAAAAATTTTAGGTAAGCAACTCCTAAAATTTAGGTTGATAACCCTTTTTTGTGGGCGCTTGTCAATTTTTTTACCTGTGTCCATGAAAATTCAGGTGGACACCCCCTAAATTTTTTGGCTTCCGCCGCCAATGGATGGGATGATCTTTGTTGGGGGAGCTCGTGGAGAACGTAAACACACAAACACGATGGTGGATGATGAAGTTTCCATGTCAGGGGCACGGGGGGGGGGGGGGGTGGAGGAGGGGAGGTCACTGCCTTTCGGGCTGCCTTTATTCCCAGCTATGTTCCGTGCATGTAAACATGCACATCGACATATCATGACAAGAGTTGCGCTCGGATACATACATGGAGCTATATTCAGTGCATTCGCCTCTTTTATCGTCCATATCAGTTTATCTCGATCGAACCAGTCGACGGACGTTTGCTATATCGTGACCAGGTAAAAGAGAATAATCAAGAACCACAAGGACGTATTGTAGTTTATGCAAAGGTAAAGCAAAGAACAGAAAGGTAATTTTGGGGGGAGGGGCACAATATAGCTTCTGGAAAATCACACTCCATCCCTCCATGATCCACATAACCAAAAAAAAAAAAAAAAATCCCTACTCAACACTGTACGCAGCTCTGGGATTCTTCATGTATTTGTAGACCTGGCCGTTATTTAGCGTTATTTTCTGTTGCCGTTTTATTTGCTACTAATTTATGTCGCCAAAATATAAATTCATCAAAATCCCATGGTCTATCCATAGAGCTATTGGTCTATCATTCGAGGCATACATGTGGCTTGACCCAGGCTATAGCATATACAAAATGTACAGACCAAAGGCGGAATGGACACTCACGAGTTCGACACCTGACAGTACATTAGATTCCCCAATGAAATGCAAGCGATACACACACAACTAAACCCTTTCACCATAGAGCTATTACAGACTTCAAGGCACATGCGCTTATCACACAGAGCGGACACCGAGAGAACACAGACCCCCCCCCCCAACAAACTTCGAACACAACAGATCACGGAGAACTGAATTCCGCCGTGGTAAGCTCCGCCTACTTTCTTACATACATCACAAGGTGGCGCTATATAATATCGATTTAAATTGGACACAGAATCATGAATCAACCGTCGAGAAGTGCATTTTTCTCTTCAAACATTGCCTCAGATTTTCAGTTTTTAAAAACACTTCCCGAATATGTTATGATCCCAAACTTTCACATGGGTATTTTTGAGTTGTTAGTCGAATGTTCATAACATTTTCAAAGAGCAATATGATAATTTTTTAAATTGCTCACAAAGTTAAATATTCCCTTTAAGAAAACAAGTAATTTTAGCAGCCTCAGCACTGATATAGAATCTGTGGTTCAAGTTTGAAATAAAATTTTATTAAGGTACCGGTACCATGAACAGCAAGCTTGCTGTTTATTTCATAGCTTTGAAAGTCTGTGATGGGTTTTAGTCAATTCTGTAGATAATTCTAAACTCTGAAAGTTGTAGCTTGGAGGCATATTAACTAGTCTGTAGCATGTTCATGTTGAAGTTGTGAAAATTGAGATTGACTGAGATGAACTAAAGTCTTTATATCCACCATCTGTTGCCAAATGATCTGTACATCAGTTAGCAAAAAACAAAAAAAACATGTCTGTTGTGTATGTACTCATAGTTATTTGCTGGTGAAAATAGTAGTTTGGGACAGCAAGTAATTAAAATAGTCCATGTTTGGTAGATGTAGGTGATATAGAATGTATTATTATTATTATTATTATTTGTAACTCATGGGCTATACAGTAATGTATTTGCTTATGAAATTACACAGATGCCAATTTGAGTGCATTTGCCTTGATTGAGTTGTGGCTTACCATATTAAGGAGATGATTAAACATTAGGGAAGTTAATTTGATTATTGTAATTGTATATTATAAAATCAGACATTAAAGTTCATTATTTTAAGGCAAGAGTGTTTTTCTATATTGCAGCACAAATGATCATGAGAAGGACATTGAGTTCAATCAGCAGCCATGGTGTTTGATGGCATTTTATTAATTTAACTTCAGTTAAAATATCTTTGTTTCTTATCAATTATTGTCATTATAATCTTTTTCTCTTTCCAATCCTCAGCAAGTCAATCATTTGGAAATCACCCCTGACAGGAGTTTATTAGCTGCTGCAGGTTAGTATTAAAGGACAAGTCCACCCTAACAAAAACTTGATTTGAATAAAAAGAGAAAAATTCAACAAGCACAACACTGAAAATTTCATCAAAATCGGTTGTAAAATATTTTTAAAGAAGTTACGGCATTTTAAAGTTTCGCTTAATTTCAACAAAATAGTTATATGAATGAGCCAGTTACATCCAAATGAGAGAGTTGATGACATCACTCACTCACTATTACTTTTGTATTTTATTATATGAAATATGAAATATTTTTAATCTCGTCATTGTCATGTAAAATGAAGTTTCATTCCTCCCTAAACACGTGGAATTCCATTATTTTAACATTTTGTGCTTCAGGCAAGGAGGTCCTAATTGTCTAATTCGTGAAAATTGAAATATTGTATAATTCAAACAATAAAAGATAAAATTTTGATGAAATTTTCAGCATTGTGCTTGTCTGATTTCTCTCTATTGATTCAAATCAACATTTTTCTGAGGTGGACTTGACCTTTAAAAAAAGCAGATTTAGTTTCTCCATCACAGATTCTTTAAGCTATTTGCACATTTCTACAACTTTTTGTTCCATATATGTCACAAACTACTTCAATGAAGAACTGAAGGGGACTCCTAAAATTGCTGTGATTGTGAATGATAGCAGAACTTGTAGCAAGATTTAGTTTGTTGCAGTAAATATTCATGAAACAGATTTTTTTTCCCAAAATGAGCATTGAATAAGATCTATTCATTGAAGTGCTTGCTTGACCTTTTTACCTCTAGGCTTTACTAAAGAGCGGTAATGCTATTTCAGAGTTTTGTGAAAAACAGAATTTGTATTAATAAAAGTCTTTCATGACATAGAATAGATATGTTCCTTGTATAAGATTTTTAAAAAATCTGAAGATTGAAGTTCTATCCATTTTTTAAACTTAAGTTCTTCTCTAAAAGCATACACTGGAATGAACTTTTATAAATATTAAATTTCAGTTCAAAGAAATTCACCCCCGGTAATTTGTCATCTTTTTAGGTTACCAGCACATCCGCATGTATGATATCAACTCAGGGGACACCACACCAATCATCAACTATGAGGGAATTCCTAAGAATGTTACATCGGTTGGGTTCCAGGAAGAAGGCAAATGGATGTTTACAGGTGGAGAGGACTGCACGGCTAGGATATGGGACCTCAGGTATGTTGTACAACAAAAGAGATGCAATCAATATTAAGTTTGATTGTTCCTTTTATAGTGTTTGTATACTGACTGATGTGATTGACAATACGATTGATTGCATCATTTTATGTAAGAGGGTTCTGATGCTGCTTTTATTTATAGAAGGCATCAACATTGGTGTCTAATTCATTTTGGATAAACATTAAAATTGTGGAAAATTAGAAAATTTATGGCAATAAAAAAGTAGGAAACTGCTCAAAAGTGTACGATTGTGATTTATATATTTATTTGTTCATTCATTATTTGTTCATTTTTATATTTGTTTATTTATTTTCATTTGTTTGATTTTTGGGTGGCTTTTAAAAAAAAGCAAAAGTGCTTGGAATTGTCACCATAAATGGGGAAAATACCCATACATTTAGTATGGGCTGTACCAATATACATGTACAAACTTCTACAGTATAACATATGCAGAGAAACAGTTTACAAGCCCGGTATTTCTTTGAAGTGTACAGAGCTTTGTGTACGTTTTCACCAAAATGTTTACAACATGTATAGTATGGTATATTTATACTCGAGATGTTTTCTATATGAAGTAGTTCATTTTATTTACAAGAAGTTAAAGATTATGTTCATTTACTTTTTCATTGACAGAGCACATAACTTACATTGTCAGAAGATCTTTCAAGTCAATGCCCCTGTAAACTGTGCTTGCCTACACCCAAACCAAGTAAGTAACAAAAGCTCACTTTGCACATAAACCTTCTATGGAATTTGTGCATGTTTTCACAAAATCACCAGTAGAAAGTTTTTGACATCCTATATGAAAAACATTCTTTAGGATA
The DNA here is from genome assembly GCF_018143015.1 of Lytechinus variegatus. Classification (NCBI taxonomy): domain Eukaryota; kingdom Metazoa; phylum Echinodermata; class Echinoidea; order Temnopleuroida; family Toxopneustidae; genus Lytechinus; species Lytechinus variegatus. Next base: position 22,747,022 of record NC_054749.1, read on the forward strand.
GCTTTGAACTTGAATTTAAACTTAATTTTGAGAAACAGGCCCTTTTGTTTCATTGAACCATCACATTTTAAGTCATTCTATCATGAAGAATAATACCACATTTAGTTCCTGTTACAGGCTTTGTCCATCACCACGAGTGGAAATGACTTTGTAAAAACAACTATTGTCTCAAATACGAAAGTCATTATATCACTTTCCCTCTATGACTGCCTGAACCTGAGGTTGACTAATGTATGTGATGGGACGAGTTAGCTGTGCTCAAGTAATTCATATGTACATGTAACTGTATTTCAGGTGCTTTTCACAATTTTTAGTGGCAGCAAGCTATAGGCCACCTTCCTATAAAGTCAAAATTATAGTTAACGTACAATGGTGTCAATGATTCTGTATGATGTTCTTTAACTTGTATTAGATATTTTTATTGTAGAATGTCCAACAAATGAAAGGAATAGCCTTTCAAAAAAGTACCCCTGAAAGATGAATATTTAAGTTGGCAGCACTGTATTTTTCATTTTTCAATCTGCTTGTTCAAGACTTAAAGGTCAAGTCCACCTCAGAAAAATGTTGATTTAAATCAATAGAGAAAAATTAGACAAGCACAATGCCGAAAATTTCATAAAAATCGGATGTAAAATATGAAAGTTATGACATTTCAAAGTTTCACTTATTTTCAACAAAATAGTTATTTGAACGAGCCAGTTACTTCCAAATGAGAGAGTCGATGACGTCGCTTACTCACTATTTCTTTTGTTTTTTATTGTTTGAGTTATACAAAATTTCAATTTTTACGAATTTGATGATTAGGACCTCACTGCCTGAAGCACAAAATGTTGAAATAATGGAATACTATATGTTCAGGGAGGAATGAAACTTCATTTCACATGACAATGACGAGAAAATATAAATATTTCATATTTCATATAATAAAATACAAAAGAAATAGTGAGTGAGTGATGTCATCAACTCTCTCATTGGGATGTAACTGGCTCGTTCATATAACTATTTTGTTGAAAATAAGCGAAACTTTAAAATGCCATAACTTTCTTATTTTACATCTGATTTTGATGAAATTTTCAGTGTTATGCTTGTTGAATTTTTCTCTTTTTATTCAAATTAAGTTTTTGTTGGGGTGGACTTGTCCTTTAAAGTCTGTAAATTGATATTCCCCTTAACACAGTCAAGTCAGTGACAGTGAATTTGTTCTCAAATGTTTCATGCATGACACACTCACCTTGTAATGTTGTAATTTATGAAATTTTCCCCCTTTTTCCACTCAACTCTATTTTTCTTTTTTCACATTGTAAATAACATATCAAAAGATGATAATGGGAGAACCTTTAATAGGAACTAGTGTCCTTTTGGCAATCCTTGGACATCAGTCAATGTTTTTTTTTTATTTTCTTGTATTTCTTTTGCTGGAAATCAAATAAATAAATGAATTACCTTTCCATCAACAGGGAGAGTTAATTGTTGGTGATCAAAGTGGAACTGTGCACATTTGGGATTTACGGAGCTGCCACAACGAACAGCTGGTAAGTCAGTACATATTATCAGAAATACTATCACATTGCATTCCTTTTAAGAAGAAATAGCCTTCACATGTAATTGTTGATTCAGATGTTGTTTGAAGGTTTGCATGGTGGCATGTACAATTGCTGATATGGTTTACGGTACACCATGTGAAGTGTTATAGAAGCAGTGGATAGAAGAAGAGAAGGAAGTGGATAGGTGAGAAAGTGGAGATTTGAGAATAGAGTATTCTTTCTTGAGAATAGTCCTGAAAAGGACTGTAAACCAGAAGGAATGTTGAGTGAGAAACAGCTTGAGTAGTAGAGCTGATGAGGAGATGCTGGCTTGCGTCGGCGAGTAGAGATGATGAGTAGTAGAGAGACTCGACGTTTCGGACAGGTTGACTGTCCGTCTTCACTCCTGAAGACGGACAGTCAACCTGTCCGAAACGTCGAGTCTCTCTACTACTCATCATCTCTACTCGCCGACGCAAGCCAGCATCTCCTCATCAGCTCTACTACTCAAGCTGTTTCTCACTCAACATTCCTTCTGGTTTACAGTCCTTTTCAGGACTATTCTCAAGAAAGAATACTCTATTCTCAAATCTCCACTTTCTCGCCTATCCACTTCCTTCTCTTCTATCCACTGCTTCTATAACACTTCACATGGTGTACCGTAAACCATATCAGTAATTGTTGATTGTTTTTGCATCAAAGTCTAGCCTCCAGGAAAGGATCTTAAGGTAAAGTAAGAGAGTATCAAGTTATAATTTGATTAATATGTCTTTTGCGTCCTTTTAGCCCTTATCTTTCATTATTATTATTGCTTTTAAAAAATATTTTTAAAATTCCTAGACCAAATTGTAACTGGCAAAAAAAATTGTGTAACCATATTTTTAAAAGTCATATAAATCATATTCTATCCTGTACACAGCTAACTGATTTATCATAATTGTAATGTTACACATTACATCTTCTTCTCAGGTTCCAGAGCAGAATTCCTCTATCCAGTCGATAGCCATAGACCCTGAGGCTACTCATATGGCAGCAGTCAACAACAAAGGCAATTGCTACGTCTGGAGGATCACCCAAGGCCAGGGTGACAACGCCCTCTCACAGCTCCATCCAAAGACAAAGATCCCTGCTCACAAGAAGTATGCCCTCAAATGCAAGTTCAGTCCGGACTGCACGTAAGTTCTTTATTTAACTGCCAGGAATTCAATACTAACATCAGTGAACTTGTTTTGTGAATCCAGAGCTTACATACATATATGAACTCTGTCCAGTAAAATTCTTGATAAGAAGAAGCACCAGAATGCAGAGTTTATAATTTGTCAAAATAAGATGAAGGTGGTAGGAAATTCCCTCCCGTTATGTTAAAACAAGAAAAACATGGGTATCGAGTTAACACTTAGAATGGGTCACCATTTGTGTATTAACTTTATTCCTGCATTAATTACAGACAATCCTACCTGTAGTGCATGACACAAGAATAAGTATCTCAACCAGAGAATATGAATGAAGAGATCATTGTTTCGGGCAGAGGTGTCAACAAATTAAAGACAACTTTGTTTATCTTCCCGTACTAAATTTTACATTACCGGTAGTTAGATGTAGCATTTCCTATAGGGAAACTCTACAATGCATCAATTACGATGAAAATGCAATTGAAATCGCAATGGAGAGCTGAGAGGCTTTCGTTGAAAAATGGTGGACTGGGACAGCAGATCAGCTGAAGATTTGCAACGAACGAACAATTGCAAATATGTCGTCCAGAGCCATAAGATTCCAATGCTGTCCCTGTCCACCAACTTTTGACAAAAGCCTTTCAGCTCTCCATTGTAATTTGACTTGCATGTTCAAAGGAATTGGTGCATTATAGAGTTTCCTAGTAGTAAATGTGAAGTATGGATTGTTGAAGAGAAATGCCTGTTGTGGTAATGATCTCAAAATAAGTTTGAACAGAATCCAATAAAGTGACCACCCAAGTGTTTGTTTGTATGTATAAACAGAAATGTGTTTCAAGCGGCTCTGGAATTAATTGTGTAATTGTTGAGAAATGAGCAAAATAAATAAGGAATTCCATCAAATGTCGGGTATTTTTCCGAGCAATATTAATACACCATCCTGCATTTGGTGTGATAATGATCATAAGTGTTGTCAGTTTACAGCTCAGATTTCATGATTTTGTAACGATATAAATGTTGATGTACCAGATCTAGATCTATGATAATAGGGTGACAATTAACCTTGATTGATTTAAAAGACTTTCTCATGAAATAATTGTTTGCTGCAACTGCATTCTTTTATCTTTAAAGCTGTTATCTGTTTGTAATTAAAGAGCATATACAAACTTTACAAATTGGTGTTACTAATGCAATGTTTGTCACATGGTTTTTCCCACAGGCTATTAGCAACTACATCAGGAGACAAGACGGTTAAGATCTGGAGGACAGCAGACTTTTCTCTTCTGCAAACGTTAAGTGTTGACATGCAGCAGTGGGTGTGGGACTGTGCATTCTCATCTGATTCACAATATGTAGTCACAGGTGAGAATTACTTTCCAATTATTTTGTAATATATTTTTTTTTGGGGGGGGGGGCAAATATCATCCACTCATGTAGATAATTTGAGTTGGGCATTTGAATGATAATGTTGTAAAACGACCATAACCACCAAGCATTATGGTTAGGTGGTCCTGTCTCAACCTACAAACGGGTTTGAATGCCAGCCATGATGATTACATGTATTTCATTTTGCAAGAAATTTTTCAAGATTATGTTGCACCCAACCCAGGTGAGGCAAATAAAGACTCAGCAGGACTAATTCCTCCAAATCATTGGAAACATCAAATGAAGTTAAAGCCACTGTAAAATGACAAGTGTTATCCAACAAGCATAACACTGAAAATTTGATCAAAATCGGATGTAAAATGAGTAAAATATGACATTTTAAACTTTTTCTTCATTTCACAAAACAGTTCAATGCACATCCTGGTCAGTATGCAAGTGAGGAGACTGATGACATCAACCAATCACTATTTATTTTTTTATATGAAATATTAAATATTCTAATTTTCTCCTCATTGTCAAGTGAAACAACAATTAATTCCTCCTAGAACATGTGGAATTAGCATTGCTTGATACTATATGGTTCAGTCAAGTTTGTCCTTATTGTCAAATCCGTAAAAAATGAAATAATGTATAATTCGAACAAAAAAAACACCAAAGAAATAGTGATTGAGGGACATCATTGACTGTCTCATTTGCATGTCACTGAGTTGTACATATCACTGTTTTGTGAAAAATAAGCAAAACTCCAAAATGTCATAATTCTTATTTTACTTTCGATTTTGATGAGGTAGGACTGTTTGTATGAATCACTTGAAGTGTCAAGTTTCCATAGTACTATTAACAAACTTTGTAACAGTATTTCATTTGTGGGTAGGAGTCGTTGATGTGAGGTTTATAATACATGTAGAACAACAATGGGCAAAATTATATGAAAAATTTTAGTTGTTACTGGGTAAAAATTAGAGCTATGATTGCATTTGAATCCCACCACAGCACTTGTATCCTCTGGCAAGGCATTTATTTTCATTTGCCACTCTCCACCCAGGTGTAGTTAATGGGTAGGAAGAAATTTCTTGAATGCTTGAATACCTGATCACTATAGCCATGCTAAAGTTGGGGTAATAGTATTCAGCACTTTAGAAACATTGTATTAAGCGTTATATATTTTGCATAGTATTATTATTATTATTCAATTTCTCCTTTTTTTTCAGCATCATCTGATAGGACGGCTAGGTTATGGAGTATAGCAGAAGGAGAGGTCAAACGAGAGTTTAATGGTCATCAAAAGGCTATTACATCCCTAGCTTTCTGTGATAACATCACCCCCTAGATTACCCACCACCCTACTGCATTGTTATCATAGCAACATAGGAGGAGATGGGATCGGCGAGAGTTCAGGAGTCATCAAAGGACAGTATCCAGAGCCTTCTGTTATGACTTTACTTCATAGGCTTTCACTCGGACATTGTTGCCATGGCAAAATGGTTAGACGTAGTGATGTGATGACTGCTGACGTATTTCCTCTGTGCCATATTATTCCGGTGCTGAGGATTCTTTGTATAGAAGTTAAATGATGAATGCGTAAGGAGTGTGGATAATGACGCTATGAGAATCAAAGATCTCTGAACTATTTGAAGATCACATAGACTGTATATGGACAACCCTGCATTGTATGGTGAAACTGTGTTGATGTTTTTCATCTACAACACAAGTGAAATTGCTTTTTGTTAAAATGAAAATGAAGAAAAACTTATTAATCTGTCTTTATCTTGGATTGTACAGATTATTACTGCACTACATTTACTATACACAATAAAGTCAAGATTATACATGATGACATGGCCTCTGAATTCCGGTTTAACTTAGGCCTTGGTCTAATTTTGTGCTAAAATTATGGGAAGCCAGACACTTCAAGATTACTTTTACATTATATGTTTCTTACCTTGACATGGTTCTTTCCACATGTTTTTATGATGAAGAGAACTGTTTCAGTATATCATTCCCAGCCAGTTATGAAAAATATTAATGTCAAATATGCTGATCAATTGAACTTGTAGTGTTAGAGATACCCGTCACAATTGGCTATCCATAGTTAAACTACAACTTCAGACCAAAGTTAAGGATATAAGCCCATGTGACTAAGGTTAGTAATTCACTAATTTGAAAGAGCAATTCTGATTGGTTCCTAGTCAGTGTACTGAGAAAAATTTGCATGCAATAATGATCTTGATAGGCCATTTCCAGCGATTAATCGCTAACCTTTGTGTTACGAGGCCCTGATGTGGTGACGAAGTACACAGGTTATAATGAACACACAATTATCAGCAAGTAAGTCTGTCAGAGTCAAATCTCATGGAACCTCAGAAATCTGATCAACTTTGAAGAGGTAAATTACACATTTTGCAGTCTAGACTGATCGCATAAGTGATAGTGATTTTCTGATAGTCGAATAATCACTGAACAGGAAGGAATTTTACAGACCAGGGCTCCGTAACACGAAGGTTTGCGTTAGATTGCAAATATGAAAGAACCGCACTGATTGGTCCCTGGTCAGAATTTTAAACCAACTGCGCCTGTAACATTGATCTTGATTGGTCAGTTCATTTAGCGATTGATCGCTAATCTTTGTGTTACGGAGCCTTGGGGCCCGTAACACAAAGCTTAGCAATGATCGTAGAACAATTTTTCTACGACTGATTCCATTGACTACAATGTACAATCAATCGTAAAAATCAAGCGTATGATTAATCGCCAACCTTTGTGTTACAGGACCCTGATTGTAAAACCATATTTTATTAAATGGGTAATAATAACACGATACCAAGTATCTAGCACAATGGAATATATATGCATCTGGGGAGGGAGGGGGGGCACTTCCATCAACGAGTGGATACCATGCGTGATAAAAAGAACAACGTAAAAGGATTTTTTTTTAAGACGGCACGTTACAAATAAAGGTATCAAAAACACTAAAATAATTTTAAAAGGGTATATATTTTGCTAGGAAAACTATGTGTTAATAGTCAAATTTGCGATGTTATAAGACTGAAATACTTGTAATTATAAAGGATGTACTTTTTGCCCCAACACTACGTGTTTATGGTCCGATTTGAGCGAGGTGTGTGGGGTGGTACTAAACCCAATGCAAGTAAACGTAAAGCCGACGTCTGTGACACGAATATCTTTGTACTCGTTTAGGGGGGTCGATTCAGGGAATACTTGTCATGGGTACCATTTTGTTTCCAATACTTGTTAATGGTAGGGTTTCACATGCCAATACTTGTTAAGGGGTGCATTTTCAGAACATGGAAAATACTTGTTTAGGGTGCTTTTTAAGACCCCCATGGTCACGCATGGTAACCACTCGTCAATGGAAGCACCCCCCCGATATGCATATAGTTTGTATATTGTTATTATAAACCTCTTCCAAGTCTAATTTCACCTAACTCGAACAGATTTCTAAGGTCAAGAGATTTGGCCTAAGCGGAAACACCTGGATGTACATCAACTCTCAAATGAAAGATATTTGTCCATAATTTATTGACAAACACGTAACTTGTATTGTGCTTACTTTTAGAGAATTTGAGCAAGCCTTGGTTTTTTACAGCCAAGAGAGAAAAATGTAATGTCTGAAAATCTCCCTGGATTGTAATATTTGTGAGTTGTAGTATCACTGGATTTTTTTATTTTAAAGTATGCTTATGTATATGAAATGTGCAATTTATCTTGTCTTATAGGTATTTTGAGAAAGGTTTACAGTATTCAAGCATTCTTCTGAGAGAGCTTTTTGTCTTTTGCAAATGAAAAGGTTCAAATTATTGATAAAGTGCTGAGAAATCTCTGTAATTTCACCTTCCTCTTTTGACCAAATACAAAGTTAAATACATGGCATTATTTATATTCTAACATAAGATTGGTGTAGTAATTGTTCATTCAATTCAGAGCTGGATAAAAGTTGTACTTGTAGTGCTTGTATGGGATAGATTTTTTTATAGACTCTTCAAACCTTGTTCCTTTCAGCAGCTCTTAAGCTGTTCTAGGATGACATTTTGTGCATCAGTTTGAGTTGTCATGGTGAAGTAAATTCACCATGACAACTCAAATACATACAAAAGACTATTTGATTACATTCAAAAGACTATTGGACATTCATTGGTCCAACCTTCACTATGTAGCACGTGATCCAACTCTTTAGCGTACCCTCAAAGCTGTATCGTCTGTAATTCCGTAAGAAGCGACCAGAAGACTTACAGGTCTACCTTCTCTTCCGTATATTGCTGATGCTGATGCAAGTATTGTAATATGGAAAGAATCATGCTAGTCTATCTAAGTCATAGTCAGAATTTTATTGAATGTATTTGTTACTCTTATTTCATACATTTGAGACTCATTTAATTCAAGAGTCATTATCTCTTATGCCCATCTCACATTTTCCTGCAGTGTGAGATGGGCATAAGTTCCGGTAGCCGAATAGAAAAGCCGAAAAAAAGTTACCATCTTCAGATAGATTCTTTCCTTGCAATCAGGATAGCTTTGTCATTTATGGATGTACTAGGCAAATTTGATTTTCCATTGACATTGAGCAATGTTACCACAGTACAGTGTAGTTCCCAAACATGACTACTTCACCACTGTAATCAAAGGGTTGAAGAACATAATGAAAAACAATGGATTTTCTTGTATAGAAAATCTATATTTCATGTCATTGATTTATTTTTTTCAAGCCTTCTGAGCTTTATTCCTCTGATTTTGTGAAATTTGTGAATAAACTATTGGGAGATACAATATATCATGTGCTCAGCATATTAATAAACATACTGTTAATCTCTTTTAGTGTCGTTATGAATGATAAAATGATTAAGCTAAACCTGCAGCAGGTTTTTATTGAAATTACTTTGTACAAAGAATTGTAAATAAATAGTATGATAAAGTTAAAAGGAATGAATGGTTTCATCTCATTTTTTTTCTTCTTGATCTTGACCCCATAAATAGAGAAAGAATGCTCAATTGTCGGGAGTATGATAAATTAATCATATTTATTATACAATGATAGCATCCACTAATATTCATCCAGATATATATATATACATGCCATAAAATTTTCACAGGTAGGCTAGTCAACATTGCTGTTGTTACTTCACAATTCTGTAGCCGAGCGAAGGACTAATTATGTATGATAATGGCCTTGCCCACAATCATTCTCAGAGGCACATCACTGTTCATACATCATTCAGTATGAACTATTAGGTTCTAAGTCCACTGCAAAAAAAACTGCTTCTCAAATGTCATATTGAGCTATGACCCTGAATAAACCCGGGGAAATGTTTGGTCCTAACTTTTTTGTATGTAGTCCAATTAATGCATTTCTGCTTGCAGTGCATGTGACTTTCAGGATACTCCATTCAGTTTCTCTTCTTTGTTGAGTCCCAATTGCTACAGCATTATACACATACTAATTATTTGGTGCAGTTTAATCAACATATTCCATTAAAAAAAGTTGAGGCATATTCTTTCATAATTCGATCTTATGACCAAAACAAGGAAGCATTGCATGAACAAACTTATCGGACGTTTTATCTGACAGTTACCATGGAAACTGTGCTTCAGAGCAAATCAAAATCAAGGAAATTTAACAAATATGACCACTTGTCATATAACATATGTTGATGTAATGCTCCTCTGAAGTTTATCTTAAACAAGTATGTCGCTAGGGTGAGCACATAATACGCCCGCCTGTAAAGCGGAAAATGGAGATATTGGTCAAGCAAGAAAAGTGGAAGGTGGCGACTTCACCTTTGACTGTCTGACCTCAATATCAATAGAATTCCTAAGATCTATGCTAGTATCATACAAACAAAATTATATGAGCCTATAGGTTAAGTTAAACAGACATTATCACGTTTACAAGGAAAAATTAAAGGACGGACACAGAACGTGATACCATAATACATCCCGTCGAGATGGGCGTATAAAATGACGGGAGTTTCCTCAAAATGACACTTTATTCAATAAAACAGTGGATCATCGAACCAATTTCTGCATAGTCCTTTGTAATTAGGTTACTAGTAGAAATTATGCATTTGTAAATAATTTACATTAAATGTATACTTTCATTCACAAAATATGTCTGTTTAACTTTTAATGAAATATTAATAAAGCAAGAATTTTTATTTTTTTTTTTTATTTGAGGGAACATTCTGCCATTACAGAACTGACACAATTTTTACAATCTTTTCAATAAAATAATTATCCTTTGACCTCATTTTTCTTAATTTTTCCTCATACAGCCTCTTAAGCTATAACTAGAGAGTATAGCATATTTTCATACAAATTGGATAGAAGAGAAATTATATTTCACATCTCGTTAAAAAAAAACGGGGGGGGGGGTTGGACAAGAAAAAAATACAGACAATAAGCCAGTTCGTAGTTCCTGATGATCAAAATATTCTACGCATGATCAGAGGAAAGTCATTTGTACTAAAATGACATGGTGGTTGAAAATCTAATGAGATAAGCACCAACTTTGATGTCTTGATTATTCATATACTCTTTTGAATTGTGTTTTTCATTTACATCCATAAACAACAATGCGTCCACGAAAGACTGGTATTTCACAGTTTGCCAAGTACATTGTGCAACATGCTATGATATGCATTCAAAGTAGGAATGCAACAAATACCTTCATAAAGTGTTCATTGGTGTGCTAATCTAGTTACCTAGTCTATTCAATTTCTTCATCCTGCTATGTAAGGCATGTTTACGTAATATCTTGCTTTGAAATCTGCCTATCATAATGAAAGAAATGAAAGGTCATTTGACCAAGATTGTCCATGAAGTAACTACAAACTGGTTTATTATACCTTTGATTATCCATGCAAATTTCTATTGGCTTCAATATGCAATTTAATTTAGAATGAAGAGAAGCAGGAATGATGGGTCCCAATACAGTACAAAGAAGTTGAGGTCAGATTGAAGTATTTCATAGAATCCCATCAGGGCATTATTTCATGAAGCTGGTCAGTTGATGTTGACAACTTTCATAAAACAGTGTCAATTGTATTTCACAGCCAGTTTGCATATGATAACATGTTTCCTTCACTGTATATATCACTACAAATGCCACATTCTATGAAAGTATTTCTTGTCAGTGGCATCTATAACACTGAACGTGTTATCTATAAAAGGGTTCAAGCTCGTGTTAGCTGCACAGACTTTTTACTACAAGAATAGCAATATGCAACAACAGAAACTCACAGACAAATAAAGGAGAATATAGCTAAATCTGTCATTGACCTAAAGATACAAATTATCTCACATAAAAATATTCAGTGCCTGAGTCTCGTGCACAGATTTTGAAATCAGATCAGACTGAATCTGAGAAACATTTTGAAAAGAATAGTATCTTAATTGACAACCTTCACAATTACTTAAAAAACCTTAATGAATACATAAACAGACAAAAATATGAGTGACAATAGATACAAAAGAAAAAATAGTGCTTCTCTAACACAAATTTTGTTTACAATATTTACAAATAATATATATCCACAAGATTTCATAAGATGATTGATCTATCACGTTGCTATAGTCTTCATGACTTCTACTCTCTCTTGGTAGAGCTTGTAGAAAGCATTGGCCAAGTAATAGAATGGTGCATCAGTGTTTTCTTGGTCCTTCTGTAGGGAGAGATAAGAGAAGTTAATGAGCAAAGCTGCCAATCTGAAAAGCTGAAAATCAATATTTCGGTGAGGAAATCAGTATTTTCAAAAAATACCATAGGACCACACATACAACTGAAACTTTAGAAATCAGTATTTTACATGAAACTATCAGTATTCTTCTCACTTTCCAGTACTAAATACTAGGAATCAGTACTACTTGGCATCTCTGAATGAGAATTTAGTATGAATAGGTCAAACTCTTTGAGATGGTAAAAAATGACATGACTTGGGTTATCCGTATCTCATTTTAACACAAATCACTCACCCTTAACAGACGATTACTCCATCACAGAATATCAGAAGAATTAACAAGTAGGACAAGTATAGGAATCAATTTTCAATGTACCAAGCATGGTAACAAGTCTCTTTAGCCAACCTAGAAGGAGTATGTATATTTGTTAGGAAAACTTTAAACTCACATTTTGGAACTTCATATTTCAATCAGTCCTAAATTATGTTTACCTTTACAAATGCAAGACATCAGGTTCACTATATGAAGGTTTAAACTATAGTTTACATCTATCTAGACAGATCACACACTTACAGCAGAACATTCAAAGTATTCCAGTCCTTTGCCTTTGGCAAATTCTTCAGCCTTGTTCCTCTCTACGACTCTCCGCCCTTCAAGGTCAATCTTGTTGGCTACAAATACACCTGCCCAAAGGAAAGAGCGCATTGTAGATAACTGAGTAATCATAAATCTTGGTGGATGAGTTTGTTTCCAATCTCAGAGTCTCACATCAACAGATGGCATGTTTAGTAAGGAATATTGATGACCGACATACTTTAAAGTTATTCACCCTTCACTAAGCGTCAAGAACCAAACAGCCTAATAGTTTCATAGCCAATCAATTCATCCACCAGCTCTTTGATCCTACACCAGATATGCAACTACTGCGTTGCCCCTGGGCATTGTCCGTTGCCCCAGCTATACAGTTCACTATGTATATATATATTAGCAATTTAATGTAGTTGAGATACTTGGATAGATGATTTTAAGGTACTAACAAAATATAATGATATCCTTTAAGGTCAAGTACATTTGGTGCCTGTATTTGTATTCAGTGGAAACCCAACAAACAACCAATTTGCAATGATGGAATCATATCTCACCTGGGATGTGCTGGCCGGCTTTAGCTTTGACTCGTTCCACCCAGCGGTTACAGGCAGTGAAGCTGGTTTCATTTGTCACATCCATCACCACCATCATCACTGATGGATGCTCCCACTACAGAAGAGGAGAGGGGGAGAGGGATGATTGGAAATGAGAAAGGAAAGAGAGAGAAACAGGAGAAAGAGCAGGGAGAGCCAACAGACAGAGAGGGTAGAGATGGGGTGAAGAGGAGGGGGGGAGGGGATAGGGGTCGAGAAAGGCCAAAGGGGGTAGGGGGTAGAGATGGGGTGAAGAGGGGGGGGAATAGGGGGTCAAGAAAGGCCAAAGGGGGTAGGGGTAGAGATGGGGGAAGGGGGTAGTGGGTCAAGAAAGGCCAAAGGGCGTAGGGGGTACAGAGAGAGGGGGGAGATAAAGAAAGGTAAGAAAATGGGAGGAGATAAGAAAAAAGGCAATGGAATGAAGATGAAGAAAGATACGGAGGGATGAGGAATGCACAGGATGGAAAAGGAGAGAGGAAAGGAAAATGAGTAGAAGAAAGGAACAAACAGTAAGAGGGCAAGGGGGATATAAAGGCAAAGTAGATCCTGAAGGTTAGACTACATACATTTATAATTGTATCTGAGAAGCATGCTGAATGTGTGACTTGGTAAAATGCTATTTGAAAAAAAAACAAGTGGAATGCCTCTGGCCGTCTCACCTGCATCACGCAGTTCAATATAGCAGCAGTGCTGACTTTGAATACTACTCTAACTTGCACAAGATGTTCAGTGATACATGGTTACTCTTATGTCCACTTTTTATGAACTAGACCAATAAACTTACAGAGATATGATGGTTATTCAACAGATACACCCAATTCGGCCAAAGTTCATTGACCTTTGACCTTGGTCATGTGACCTGAAACGCGCACAGGATGTTCAGTGATACTTGATTACTCTAATGTCCAAGTTTAACGAACTAGACCAATAAACTTTCAAAGTTATGATGGTAATTCAACAGATACCCCGATTCGGCCAAAGTTCATTGACCCTAAATGACCTTTGACCTTGATCATGTGACCTGAAACTCAAACAGGATGTTCAGTGATACTTGATTACTCTTATGTACAAGTTTCATAAATCAGATCCATAAACTTTCAAAGTTATGATGGTAATTCAACAGATACACCCAATTCGGCCAAAGTTCATTGACCTTTGACCTTGGTCATGTGACCTGAAATACGCACAGGATGTTCAGTGATACTTGATTACTCTAATGTCCAAGTTTAACGAACTAGACCAATAAACTTTCAAAGTTATGATGGTAATTCAACAGATACCCCCGATTCGGCCAAAGTTCATTGACCCTAAATGACCTTTGACCTTAATCATGAGACCTGAAACTTGCACAAAATTTTCAGTGATGCTTGATTACTATTATGTCTAAGTTTCATGAATCAGATCCATAAACTTTCAAAGTTATGATGGGAATTCAACAGATATCCCCAATTCGGCCAAAGTTCATTGACCCTAAATGACCTTTGACCTTGGTCATGTGACGTGAAACTCAGGCAGGATGTTCAGTGATACTTGATTAACCTTATGTCCAAGTTTCATGAACTAGGTCCATATATTTTCTAAGTTATGATGACATTTCAAAAACTTAGCCTCAGGTTAAGATTTCGATGTTGAATCCTCCAACATGGTCTAAGTTCATTGACCCTAAATGACCTTTGACCTTGGTCATGTGACATGAAACTCTAATAGGATTTTCAGTAATACTTGATTAACCTTATGGCCAAGTTTTATTAACTAGGTCCATATACTTTCTAAGTTATGACGTCATTTCAAAAACTTAACCTCAGGTTAAGATTTGATGTTGACGCCGCCGCCGTCGCCGTCGGAAAAGCGGCGCCTATAGTCTCACTTTGCTTCGCAGGTGAGACAAAAACTGTCATTCCTTTTCAAAGACTTACAGACATGCAGGACTAAAATGAATATCACACTTGATTCAACAGCGGTCATAAGCAAGCAATACTTATACATCACAATGCCACAAGAAGAAATTGTATCAGTAAAAATCCATGAAGGTTCATGACATTAAGATTTGAAAATGTTAAAAGTAAGAAAGAAAGAGCAAGACACAACAAAACGTCTTCTAAAGTGCGAATAATGTTACTGAATTTCTAGAAATCTGAAAGCAATTTGCTTCTTTTTTAAATTCACATAAGGGTACAGTATAGACCTATCCAATTGCCAATAAATGCCATTATTGAGGGTAAATTTGCTCCTGAAAAATAAATACATGTGCACGATCCAAGAGTTGAGAGCAAAACAAGCTAAAGGAACAGGGCAGTATAGAATTTTGTGTTACAGAATACATGAACTTTGTAATCTACATAAAATATACTTACTGCTTGCTGAGCATAATCAAAGAACATCTCTTTGCCTGCCGTATCATAGATGTACAATTCCTTCATGGAAATGAAAACAATATCAAAACTGACATCAGTAAGTAGAAAAAGCAGTACCAAGGAGGTAAATTGGAAAGACAAGATTAATGTCATATCTCTCAATGAGCAAGAAAATAAGCAAATTGATTTTATTTCAAATATAGCTTTGCTAAATTAGTTTATTCTCATGTGAATAGCCAAATTTTCTGATAACCAACATACTAATTGTTGCTCATCAAGTTTGATCTTCTTCACATATTTCATCATATTTTTTTCCTCAAAGGGGTGGTTTCATTCTTCCCATTCACATCTATCCATAAACATACAAACCTCTTTAATGAAAGATTCAAGCTAATACATTTGTTTATATTACGCTGAACGATTTAGTAAACTATTTCCTCTTTTGTGACCTTCTAATTTGTTTTTACCCAAAATTGATATTTCCAGACAATATTATGAAAACATGAATCCACGCTGGTAATCTTGTCTCTCTTCGATCATTGCATGAATATTCAATTAACAATTTGAATCTCTATATTGTTTCATATTCGAGAAGTAAGCACATTTTATAACCCCCCCCCCATTAAGGACAATTTGAAAAAAATATCACAGCTGTTTGGATGTTAATTGTAACTGTGTGGTCAAAATGTATCTTGCATTTCTTTTAAAAATATAAGTTATATCTCATTTACTTGTCATTAAAATACTGTACATTCATTTCAAATGCCCTGCCATAACATTAATGAGGCATCACTTTATCTCTATATACTATGTTATTTGCAAATTTCTTTCATTAATTATTAGGATATTGATTATTATGATATCAAATCATACATGTAACAATGTTAAGGTTATAAGGAGCCAGTTTCACAAAATATTTATAAGTAATGCATGACTTTAAGAATAAGTGGAAACATATTGCCAAATAAAGTTGTTCATTTGATGCTTCATCAAAGTAAAAAATGCCTCCGAAATCACAAATATTTTTTGCAAGTAACATACTTTACAACAATTTCGGTAATTAATTCAGAAAAGGAACTAGGTTAATTCATCTGATCATATTTCAATGTAATTACATTTCTTAAGAACATTTAGATATCTACATACATATAGTTTGTAAAGTCGTGCAAGCTTTCAGAATTTTTTTATGAAATTGCCCCAATACTCTTTTGATACATACCACTGTGTCACTCGTGTCTGGAATGCTGATATTCTTGACACACAGTTCAACTCCGACAGTCTAAAATCATGATGAAAACAAGCAATAGCATTAATGGGCAAACAAATTTAGAGAAGTGTGATATTGTCTATTGACTGGTTGTTTTAAGGGGGCGGAAATTGAATTTTTCTAATCAATTTAAAACTATACCAAATTGATAAATGCTTCCTTTATGTATTTAAACTTTTAGTTAGAACAGGCATCACAAGATATTCACTGTAAAATAAATAGTTCTTGTAGCAGTTGTTGCTAGAAAATATGCTATCTACAGCTCTATATATTTGCCATTTGTCTTTTACAACATCAAAATTAATGAATAATTTTGAAAAATTTGAAAATAATGTACTAACCATTGAATAACCTTTTGGAAAATGGGCTCCATCACTGTGAAATACCTGGGTCAATGCACTCTTGCCAACAGCCGAGTCTCCTGCAAAGGCGAAACGTTAACAATACAAGAAAGAATAAATACATTTCTACTTTCTTTAATTTGTAGAAATTGATGCAAAGGGTGGAGTGGGAAGGGCTAATCAAAATTTCAAAATGGAGGTGTACATGAGGGCTGTTCATAAACCAGTTCACTAATATAGACCATCCAAAATTAATCTTTGTTGTATAAAAGTTGAATTATCAATCATCACTGATCTAAAAAAAAACCAATATCAGTATTTTTCATAGGCTGGGCAAAAAAAAATCAAAATGGTGATTTATAAAATGAATATTCAGAGGATCACTCTCATTCATGGGCTGCACAGTTGCTTGTCATTTCAAAGCGAAGCAATCGACCAACTTCCATGTCGATTAGGGATTTTACAAAATGCTGTTTTGAAGAACAATTTAGAGATAAAAATTATTACTTCATTATTGCGGACTGAAATAATCGCCAGAGGGTATTCATTTGTCTCGCAATCTACTATGGTCAACAAGGAAATTCGTGATCACTCTCGCAAAAAGTGTTCACTGGCTTTCTAGGAAATTCGTGATCACTCTCGCAAAAAGTGTTCACTAGCTTACAAGTTCACGAGCTTTCGAATGCCGCTGCAACTCTTTATCAAGTGATTTCCTTGTTGACCATAGTAGATTGCGAGACAAATGAATACCCTCTAGCGATTATAAAAATTATTACTTAACAAATACTAAAATTTAATACGTGATTATGATTAATTATTATTGTTCTTCAAAATGGCATTTTGTAACATCGCTAATCGAAGGTACGTCATAACACATTAGGCGTTTGAAGGTTCAAACATCATTAAAATTCACACTTATAAACCAATTTAAAGGGGAATGAAACCTTTGGAACAAATAGGCTTGTGTAGAAGCAGAAAAATCAAAGAATAAGAATAAAAAAAGCTTGAGAAAAATCGGACAAATAATGAGAAAGTTATGAGCATTTGAATATTGCAATCACTAATGCTATGGAGATCCTCCCATTGGCAATGCGACAAGGATGTGTGATGTCACTGATGAACAACTTTCCCTTTGGTGGACTATAAAATACCCTTAAAATGTCTCTTTTTGCTTTTTCTTATGATGATACAAACTCTTTATCCATGATGTATTCTTAAAAAATATGTATTACATGCCCTCATGTAGAAAGAACACATGATCTATGGATAGATGTGATAAAAGAGGCAATTCAAGTGAAATATATACTAAAGTAATGGAGAGAGTTGTTCATCAGTGACTTCACACATCTTTGTCGCATTGCCAATTTGCTATCTCCATAGCATTAGTGATCGCAATATTCAAATGCTCATAACTTTCTCATTATTTGTCCGATTTTTCTCAAAGTTTTGTTGATCTGTTTCTTTGATTTTTCTGTTTTCACACAAGCTATCTTGTTCCAATGGTTTCATTCTCCTTTAACCCTGTAAATATGGATTAGGAAATCCATCCGGGTGTGGAGGTCTCCAAATGCATGTATGGAAAGAGTTTCAAGGCTCCATGATGAAGAAGTATACAGGGCTCGACACTAGCGGCGGTCCGACGGTCCCAGACCGGTAAAAATCACTGTCGGGCCGGTAGATTTTCAGAAATAGGAAGATTTACTGGTCCGACATGACCAGTAAAAAATATCATTGTCGGGCCAGTAATTTTTCCAAAAATAGCAAGATTTTAAGGGTCCGACATGACCAGTAATAAAAACCATTGTTGGGCCAATAACTTTTCCAGAAATGATCAAATTCACTGCGAACCATTCCCCCCCGATAAATTCTGTCACTCACACACAGAATACACACAGAATGAATCGCACGTAATTGCTACTAGAGCAGATACAGTGTACATATGTAGCTAGCCAGCCACACAACTCACGTGGTAAATTCTTTACTGGCTGCGCGAACGAAGCTTGGCTATAAAACTCTGGCAGAAATCTCTCACAGAACTGTCAAAATTTGCGGTTCATACTCATGAAAGGCTCTTATAATGTCCATATTTCCTAAAAATTGGAGTAACTCTGTCATTTGTAAGCAGTAAAAGGATAATTTTCACTTCAGTTTGGTTCAAACAGATCAGGTTTCGGGTGACATCGTCTGGATACAAGTTGGCCCCACATATGCATTTATGTGTGTGTTGATACACTTGGTTTCTGACTTTCTTTCGTAGCTATTTTAATTGAGCCAAAAAGAAATTGATAAATTATTTATGATGATAGTTTTAGCTTTCTTCCTCTGTTTTCTTCCTATCTTTCTTTCCTTCTTTCATTTCAATCTTTCTTTGTTTCTTCCCTAATTTTTTTGTTACTATCTTTCTTTTTTATTTTCCCTTTTTTTCTTTAATTCGTTCTTTCATTCTTTCTATCCTTTTAAAAATATTTTTCTCTATTTATTTTTTTTCTCTCTCTCTCTTTCTTTCTTTCTTCCTTCCTTTCTTTTTTTTGATATTTTTCTTTCTTTAATTCTTGAGTCCATCCATCCTATATTCATCTGTTCTCTTCTTCCTTTCTTTCCTTCCTTTTACCCTTTTCTTTCCTTCATTCTTCGTTACTTTCTTTGTTTCTTTCTTCCTTCCACCCATCATTTATTTACCCTTTTTATTTCTTCTTTTCTCTGTCTCTCAGTCTTTCTTTTTTTCTTCCTTTCATCTATTCTTTTACCTTTTCTTTTTTTTATATTGCTTGCATATTTCCTTCCTTCCCTTCCTTTCTATCTATCTATCTATCATTTTACCTTTCCTTTATTTCTTCCTTGATTCCTTTCTTCCTTCATTCAATCCGTCCTTCCTCTCTTTTGTCCTTTCCATCTCTCCTTTAACCATTTCTTTTTTATTGCTTCTTCTTTCTTTCCTTTACTACTTTCTGGATTTGTTCTTTCTTTCTGTATTGCTTGCTTCATTTCTTTCCTTCATTTGTTTTTTCTTTTCTTTCTTTTTTTCTCTCTTTCTCCCTTTCTTTCTTTCTTTTTTTTGTTCTGTCTTTATTCCTTCCTTCCTTTCCTTCTTTAGTTCTTTCTTTTTTCCTTCCTTCACATCTATCCTTTCTTTTTTATTCTTTCTTTCTTTTCCTCCCTTTCCTTCCCTCCTTCCTTTCTCTTATTTTTTTCTTTCTTTTCCTTCCTTCCTTCCTTCCTTCCTTTCTTTCCTTCTTCGTTTCTGTCTTGCTTTCTTTTTGTCCTTCATTCCTTCATTTCATGGGGGGGGGTAACGAAAGGCTAGACAAATAAACTTGCGCCTTTTTTTAATGTTTTCTTTATTTTTTGGGACCAGTAGATTTTAGGTTCGGACCAGTAAAAATTTGAAAAACTGGGTATCTACTGGTCCGACATGAATAGGTTGGACCAGTAGAAAAAATGGGTTAGAGTGGAGCCCTGAAGTATATGTCAAAATATTAAAAAATATCATCATGGAGTCCTCAAGCCAGCCTACATGTACCTTGATGTCAGGATTCTGTGTCTCATGATAGACCTTCATCCATATAATTGAGGTACAGTCTGACCTCTCTTATCCCGCCTCCCCTTATCCGGATCTCTCTATTAGTATTATCCGGATGCACACTTGCCAAATTTTGTTTTGTTTCAATTTAATCTAGTACGTGAGGAAATGAGATTTCATTCTAAACTCAATCCTATACGCAAACTCACTTTGATTTCATGGTTTGCAATATAGTCTACATACAACATTATTTTTCATGAAAATATCTCTCAAATCACAAAAAGAACTTAGGCAGGATAATTTTTCAGTAAATCAGGGCGCAGTGCAAACATTTCATCACATTCTTTTTGTTTCCCAAGAAAAACATGTCTCGCTAGCTAAAACTATCAGCGCCATCTATCATGGTTGAGCCTACAGTCAGCCTATAATGGCTGACATTGCGAATCTGCGATACCCCGCGATAATCTAATTGTAAAACTTTGTTTCATCGAGTCATTTTCTTTCTTTCAAGGTATGCTCAATGTATACCTCCACCATTTTAGCAGGTAAATTATCCAACAGTTTTGGATCGATTTCATTTCCATAAAAATACCGCCTATATAATTTGCACTGACACTGCAGTCAATACTGTCAGTGCGCGCGATAACGTGTAGCTACCGCAGCTGGGGAGCTGAGGCAGCAGCTGCATGTACATGTATTTAATATTTATTAGGTCTCCCAGATCCAGATAAATCCCTTACCCAGATTGGTGCTGGTCCTGTTTCCGTATAAGACTTAAGAGAGGTCGGACTGTCAATATGACTGTGTAGAAATGTGTAGCATAATTTATATTTCCCCCTTTTTAACATTTTGAGTGCTATATTGCAACCCCACTTTCATGACTTTGGAGAGCATAAATAATGTCCGCCTAGTATTACATGGAGCTCCCTCGGTTACATTGCACATTACACAGATGCAACATCACATCTAACACGATAGTCATGATAGTGCTTCTAGGCCTAGGCGATGTCTGGATTACCCCTAACCCAGGGAAGTCCCGCCCGCATAGCGGGCGGAAGCCCAGGACCTTACGTGTAATTTGGCATACTCACCTGACAAGCGTGAAGTACACATGTATGGTCAAAATAATTCTCAGAATAAATAGTTAAAACAGAAATCAAGCACTTACCACGATTATATGGATGAAGGTCTAACGTGTGGCAGTTTCCTGACATCTGAGCACAAACTGGAACCTAAAAAAACCGAAAAGTTCTCTCCTACCCCCGTCTCGATCGGCCATTTTTGTTATGAATCGTAACAAAATGGCCGATCGAGACTGGGGTAGAAGGAGAGAACTTTTCATTTTTTTGAGGTTCCAGTTTGTGCCCACTCTAGGCGACAACGCAATACTTACCCGTGTTAAGAAACTGGGACTCCACTCACGCGCATTTGGGCCGCCCTAGCTTAGAACTAAGCTTTGTTTCACGAAAAATTGAATATTCTTATAATTCAATACATGTAACTAATTAGATTAGTACTGTTAAATCGGTACTCACCGGTTCTTTTCTTGAATTTTCTTGAAAATTCCCACGCTTCTGGCTTCAATTCTGCGATAGATTCTGTTGCCATAGACAGCTACACATGCAACTTTATTTATAAATGGAGCGCCCCTTACGAGAGTCGCTAATGCCGCGGAAAAATTGTTAGGCATTTTGGCCTGTGGTCAAGGCGTTCTTCTGTTCTATTTTTTTTATAGGTATGAGATCGAAATCACAGCGACTATTCACACTGTTCCATAATAATGATTCCGAAAGGAGGTGCAACACCCCCCACCCACATGGGCGCAAATCCCAGGGGGACACTTCCCCCTAACCCAAAATAGTAGGGGCACATTATCAAATGTCCCCCTACTATTTTTGTTCTTTTATATATGATGGAAAGAAATAGGCCTACATCATTTAAATCGAAGTAAAACATGTATTTTGGACGAGACGACCTTCTTTTGGGGGTGATAAACCTTCCTTTTTGTTTTTTTTTGTTAGTTTGTTTTTGTTTTTTTTTTTGCCTGTTTTCCAGCCCCTGGTCCCCTACCTTAGATTTCCACCCTTGCCTCCCACTACTCTTGATATTGTTTGCGAATCTGTTTTGTAAATTAAAGGGGAATTTCACCCTGATAAAAAGATGATGAAAATATGAGAAAAATCATTTCAAAATATCGATGAAGGTGTTATTTGACAAAAAATGGAGTTGATAGAATTTAGAATGCTTGATTTATTGTGACGTCTATAACGAGCAGTTGCTCTATCCTAAATATAAAATGCCCAAATTTCCCATTTTTAATGGTCCGTAACGACCCACTTTTTTCTTTTTGATAACAAGTATGAATTGATATAGGCCTACTAAAATGTACCATAAAAATCATTATGTATTTCTTGACATTTCATTTACTTTTTTACCATAATAATAGCTGCTTGCAAAGGCCTACGCCGTCACAAAAAAACCCGGGGGGGGGGGGGGCCACTTACATTGACGAGTGGATACCATGCGCGACCAAAAAAAAACGTAAAAAGGATGTCCTTTTCACGATAGGGCACGTTACCTACGTAACGTGATAAGGGTGTCAAAAACACAAAAATAACGAAAAAAGGGTATCTATTAATTCGCTAGGAAAACCGTCGTGTTTAGGGTCTAATTTGCCGGGATGATAAAACAAAATCAAAATGTTTTATAAAGGATGTCCTTTTTGCTCCAACACTTCGTGTTTAGAGTCCGATTTGCGCGAGGTGTAGAAGGTGGGGTCGTACTAAACCAAATAAGGTAAAGCCGACGACCGAAGGACCCGTAACAATAAAACATTCCTGTACTTGTTTAGGGGTTCATTTCAGGGAATATTTGCCAAGAGTATCGTTTTGTTTCCAATACTTGTTAAGGGTAGGGTTTCACACGCCAATACTTGTTAAGGGGTGCATTTTCAGAATATGGAAATTACGTGTTTAGGGTGCTTTTCGAGACCCCATGGTCGCGCATGGTATCCACTCGTGAATGGAAGTGGCCCCCCCCCGGGCAAAAAAAAAATCTTACCTTTGAAAAAGATTGGTGGGGGATGGATTTTCCTCGAACGCATACCAATTTTTTTTCTGCTATTTTCATAATAAACTTTAAATGAATTCAACTTTGCACTACTTAATTTTTTCAAAGACAAAATAACAAAATTACATCTCGTCATCATCATCATCACCACTATCATTAGCATCACCATCATCATCACCACAACCGTCACCACAACCATCATCATCACCAAGATAATTTTCATCATCGTCATTGCCATCATCATCTTTTTTTTTCTTTATTTTTTCCCCATCCCTTCTTCTTTTTTTTTCTTCCAATATTCCTCCTTTTTTTTTAGAGCGGCACACCGTCATGCTCCCTCACTGATTATCCGCCTCTATATGCTTGGTGTTGTATAAATTGGCGGATACCTGAATGAAATACTGAAGAGAAAATAAGGAAAGGGAAAAAGTAAGAAGAAAAAGAAGATGAGGAGAAGAAAAAAAGAAAGCCAAACAAATGAAACAAAACAATGTCAAAATTTCGTAATAAAGTCTTCTACGTCAGTTTAATAATGATGTTTTCATTGAAATGAGAACAAAAAAAGAATTGAAACCATAGGCGGCGGAAGCGGGGACGTTCCCCCCTAAATTTGTTGTTGACCTTTTTTTTTTTTTGCTTGTCAATTTATTTTCCTACGTCCCCCCTAAAATGTTTGGGTTGAGAGCCTTTTTTTTTTTGCTTGTCAAAATTTTTTAGGTTGTCCCCTCCTAAAATTTGGGGCTTCCGCCGCCAATGATTGAAACAATGAGGTAAAAAGGACTACATTATATAGTGTAAAGAAATAGAGGGAAGCTCCGAGACAATAAAAAGGTTGAAAAAGAAAAAAATGTGAAAACACAAAGCTCTCACAACATGAGCATAATAACAAATAATAACAAATAAGCGAGGACAAGTAGCTGAGGGACCCCCCCAACTCTCTCTCTCTAGTTATCTATCTATCCGACTCGATTATATAAGAGAAGAATTTACTAATCAAAATATTATGAGCAAAAAGCACGAGCTGATATTTTTTATGAATATTCAAAACTGATAGAGAGACGCAATCGAATTATTCGATTGCGACAAAATTGATGATCTGAGAATTTATTGTTTTTAGGAATTCATTAAAAGCATAAAGTTGATCAGCATTAAAATATGGCAGGCGCAACGCATGAGCTAAAGCTTTATAGGCATACACCGATAAAAAATTTTAAGTATTTTTGGTAATCATGAAAAAAATTGATATTTCATGAAAGAAAGCTCAAATCCCGAGGAGGAATATTCTTATGAATTGACTTTAAAAAAAACTGTGATAAGCCCCATTTAATATTTGATTATAAGTCGAATAAAACAGTAAAAACTGAAAAACGTTCGCGTGATATTTGGCAACCTCCCCCCCAAAAAAAAAAAAAATAAATAAATAAAAAATAAAAAAAAGTTTTTAATTATAATAATGATCGAAGGTAATTTTGTCTCGCGTAGAACTGGACAAATGAAAAAAAGATTGTCACTAAAAAAATGAAGGTAATTTTGACCCACGTAAAATTTGGCGAGCCCCCCCCCCAAAAAAAAAAGGAAAAAAGGTTTTAACAAGCAAAAAAAGGCTAAAAAAGAGAAAGAAGAGACAAGAATAATTATGAACGAAATATCCCCATTACAAATAATGCTGTGATCATCATAAGGGAGGGGTCGCATAACTAGTATGAACAACATATTTAATTCCAAAATATTTACTACAAATCTCAATAGGGGGATCGGGCAGAAATGCTCACCCCCACCCCCACCCCCCGATCCGCCACTGATTCCAATCAATAATGACATTTATCTGCAATACTGATACTTTGGAATCAAGATACTGAAGATTGATACGCTTTACATAAATTATGAACGTCTGACAAAAAGATAATCTACCGATCACCTGACCGATCAGCTGACCAGTTCGCGTATCACTTCGGAGTTGATCACTCGTCGCAGCTGTGTGGAACGCTCACCGAAAATCAACAAAAAGGGCCTGAAATGTAAGTTTAATGATAATCTATTTTAATTTGCATAGGCGGATCCAGGGGGGGGGCCGAGGGGCCCGGGCCCCCCCTATTGGCGGAGCAAAAAAAAGAAAAAAAAGGAAAAAGAAAGGAAAAAAGAAAAGGAAGGGAAAAGAGAGGAGAAAAGAAGAAAGGCAAACGTAAAAGGAGGAACGTGATTGAATAAAATAACATGAGGGCTAGGGGAAGACTTTGAAAATAATTTTTTGAAAAATCTATTATTTTGTTTGATTTACAAATTGATTTTAAAAAAGTGCTCTGTAAAAATGTCTGTAATATGGTCTGAATATTATCATTTTCTGCTTGCGCTGCGCGCTCGCAAAATTTGATTTGTCAGGTACCTATTATTTTCCTGTATTCCATAAAGTTCTCAAAAAGTTCCCTATTCAGGTCAGATTGTAAAAACATATCAGCTAGCGCTGCGCGCTAGCATTTTGATTAGTGAGTTATGTATATCCCAATATTAATTCTAAATCAAATTACTTTGATGACAGTTTATCAAAAATTTCGGCTTGCGATTTCTGCTCGAATTGATAGATATCATGCATCTTATTCTTAATTACAAAAGTGCTTTAAATGTCCAGTTTTCATGCCATAATATTAACATATTATATATTATATATTTCGCGCTTTCATGCTTAGGAAGAGAAATAGGAAGATAGTCATCATATTGATATTGATTGATAACGAATTTATTCATTCCAAAATTGTAACAAAGTTAACAAAGTAAAGGAAAATATAACATATATAAATATATGTCATCATTTTCATATGATGACATAATGCCCTTACAGTTTGTCCCGGTCCTATGTAAAAACTAAAAGTAATAATAATAAAATACATCAGCTCTTTTTTAACTGTGATCCATCACAGTTCACAATTTTCCAACAAAGTGTTTGCAATACAGAGCTTAAATTGACCCTTTGTTAGATCGGAATATCATATATCTTTAGCTCGCGCTTTGCGCTCGCTTTACTGATTTTCATGATAAGAAAGGTACTTAGAATACCCAAATTCTAGGTCGAAATCTGAAACACACGTTAATTCAGATACGCAAATTGTTCTCTATTTAAATCATTATCCAGTTTCAGATCACAATAATCAAAAAGTGTCTGCTCGCGGATAAATAACTTATTCTTTTCATGATAAAACATGAATAGAGTGTCCAGAATTTTTCCGCTCGCGCTTCGCGCTCGCATCAATAAAGTTTAGTTTATATACTTAGAGTCCTTCCAAGATTACAAAAAGTGCTTAGCATTTCCATTATTCAGGTAAAACAGGTCAAAATTTTTCAGCTCGCGCTTCGCGCTCGCAATATTTGAATGTTGAAATATGTAACATCTTCATGGCTAAATGCAAGCAGTCCATAACAGGTACAATTTCGAGCAGTTCAAAACGTATACAAAAAATTTCTGCTCGCGCTCTCCGCTCGCATTATTAATGTAAGGAAGATCCCCACTTACTCATCCTTTTCATGATATACAAAAACTAATTGAGTAGAGTGTCTTGATCAGTAGGTCTAAATCTCGAAATTTTTTGCTCACGCTTCGTGCTCGCATGTTTAATTATATACCTATTCTGTTAAGTCACAAAACGTGCTAAGAATTTCCATTCCTTAGGTAAAAATGTCAAAAAATTTCGGCTCGCGCTTCGCGCTCGCATTATTTGATGTTTTTAAATGTGTAACGTCTTCATGGCTAATTGCAAGCAAGTATTTAACAGTACCTTTTCCATCACTTCATTTCTTCTCACTCTTTACGTTCGTAGTAATTATTAACTTGCATACACATTTTTTTCAGGAAAACAAACATTTCCCAGAAGGTTCAAAATTTTAGGAAAAAGTACATAAGTTTCCAAAAAATTTAGCTCGCGCTTCGCGCTCGCATTATATAAATAAGGGTTATGGTATTGTACATTTATGTTTCATAAGAATAAAGCTAAAAAGTGACTATTAGGACAACCCCTTCAAAGAAACAAAAAATCCCGGCAAAAATCATATTCGAGCGGCCGATCGGGGAAAATATGGCTGAAAAAATTCCGGGCCCCCCCTATTGGCGAAGGCTGGATCCGCCCCTGCTTTGAACTACTTAATTAATACTTTTAATGTCTCCCCACCAAATGAAAGTCATATCACTTAACTCCAATTTGTATTAAGGCGTACATTTACCAAAGTCTTGGGTTGGAAATCAGAACAGCATTGTCTAACCCATATTTTTGGGTAATGTCGCCTATGAGGTCCATACATGTTAATGTTTGGACCTCATTGGTACTAGGAGTGGTTTGTGCCCAGATGTCAGGAAACTGCCACTCGTTAGACCTTCATCCATATAATCGTGGTAAGTGCTTGATTTCTGTTTTAACTATTTATTCGGAGAATTATTTTGACCATACTTCACGCTTGTCAGGTGAGTAAGCCTTACACGTAAGGTCCTGGGCGCCCGCGTACGGGAGTTCCCTGGGTTAGATTACCCCTTTCTGTCTGACTCTGAGATTCACATGATCACCAGCACACAATTGCACAATGACACAGAAGTAAATATTCGGGACTGCGATTATGCATTTTGCTTGGACAAACGCGCCGATTAGCATCTCTTTAAAGAAACAACAACACTCAAATTATTTCATTGATCTGATATAATCAGCAACAGGTATCTACTTACCGACTACGAGACATTTCGCTCTTAAAGAAACTGGCATTCTGGAGAAATATAATGAAAACGTATCCCTGACAACACGACGCTACTTCTTCTCTACGAAATCAAGAAAATATTTGGAGCTGGTCCGGACTTATTTTACAATTTAATCATCGTGCTGGGTACGGGGTTAGGACAGTTTTGTTATGCATGAGAAATGATACCAGTCTTTCTAAAGAGCTCGCTCATTATCCGAAACGGCTATTGCACCTTGAGCCGAAGTAACCAATCTTCATAAACAGTAATTTATACAATATCAGTCTTTTAAAGAAGAAGCTTTGCCTGTATTTCCCAGAACAAGGAAAAAACAAAATAATGTTTCCTATTGTATAGAGATCTAGTTTTCTGTTTTTTTTTTCTTTATGATTATCTCTCGCCCGGATCTCTCGATCCTGCAAATCTTTCTGCTTCCATTATTTCCCTTTCTTTCTAGGATATCCTTCTCCCAAAATCTACACAATATACTGCCAGTCTCATTTGATTCCCCCTTCCTCAACACTCTCCTATAAAGTCTTTCTATACAATTCTACTTTTCCATGATGTGATTATACCGAACAATTAATTTCTGAGACGCATCCCCCTTCTCTGGTAGACGGCGCCACTGTTTTTTTGGCACCTCCAACTTCTCTCGTGTATTCCCCTTTCTCTCATTTCATATATTACATATATTACAGTTTTTTAAATAAAGTGCAATACCATATTTTATTAACCTCCTTAATAACTCATAAAGTGTATATTTTCATTGTAATTTCATTGCATACTGTATTTTTTTTTAATGTACTATTTTATCATTATTACATTATTGTTTTATGCTATACAAGTTCAATTGTAATACCTTTGTAAATACATACATTTCAGCTTTTTTAGCTGCAGTATGTGTATAATTGTTTTACTGGAAATAAATAAACCATGAAATGAATGAATGAATAGTTGCTCCCTTTCATGACTTCCGTTAGAAGAAGCGCATTTGCCCTTATATCTCTTCCATATTGTCCATACTTTCATCATTCCTTTTCTCCATCTGCACCCTTTAAGATATTTTCTGCTTGTCAGAGCACCGGTTTATTGATCCATCCCCTCTTTATATGCTTGAGAACGACCAACTCCAACTATTTTCTTTTTTGGTAGTTTCTTTTCATTTCATGCTTGGAAATCTATTAATCCATTATCTTTCATAATTAATAAGAAGATCTATTCAAAAAATACATTTGTCTTCTCTCTTCACACATCTACAATGCTCGTTCATTCCCAAACTCCTAAATCGTCCATCCTCCTTTGAATCTCTTTGCCATTTTGTATTTTTACTCATTTCATAATCTTCATCTCCACCTCACCACCTTCCTTCTCATTTCTTTCTGTTTCCCCAATAAGCCAGTTCGTAGTTCCTTTCTGCGCATGATCAAGATTCTACGCATGATCAGAAGGTCATTTGTACTAAAGTGACATGTTGCTTTAAAATCTAATGAGATAAGCACCAACTTTGATGTCTTGATTATTCATATATTCTTTTGAATTGTCGTTTTAATTTACATCCACAAAAAACAATGCTTCCATGAACGACTGGTATTTCAGTTTGTCAAGTACATTGTGCAACGTGCTAAGATATGCATTCAAAGTAGGAATGCAACAAATACCTTCATTAGGTGGTTCATTGGTGTGCTATTCTAGTCACCTGGTCTATTCAATTCCTTCATCCTGCTATGTAAGGCAAGCTTACGTAATATCTTGCTTTGAAATCTGCCTATCATGATGAAAGAAATGAAAGGTCATTTGACCAAAATTGCCCATGAAGTAACTACGAACTGGTCTATTCCTCTATCTCTATGATCTCTAATTGCATGAGAAATCAGCCCCCTCCCTCTCTCTCTGCATGGTGGCTCAGTGGTAGAGTGTCCGCATCATGAACGGGAGGTCGTGTGTTCGATCCCCGGCTGAGTCAAACCAGACTTTAAAAAAATGGGACCTTCTGTCTTCTTGCTTGGCACTCAGCATTTAGATTGGAGAAGGGAACTAATAACATATTATGTTATGCAGGGCCCACTGGAAAAGCAGTTTTATGATTGAAATGGCTACCCTGGGTAAATAAAACGTTATTATTATATCTCTGCCTCTTGCTCCGCCTTTCTACCTCCCCTCCCCCCACTCGTTTTTCTCTCTGAGAACCAGATTGACCAGATTTTGAAAGTAACAAGGGACATTCCATCATTCCATATTGGAGCAGTGTATGCTGTTGTGCACATGCACGCACAAAACTGTTTTACATACCAAATTGATGTGCATCATCACGAATGCATGCGTTGATGTAACAATAATAGAGGTACTGAGAACTAAGAAGTCGAGAATGACTTTGAAGTTTCAATATCTGAATTTTTTTTTCATCTACATATATTATGTTGTGGATACATGTAATTGATTTCTAAAAAATAAATAATACATGGAATGTTAAAAATTTGTGAAATAAGGTTCCAGAGAGAATTCTTGGGATGATTCACACGGGGTGCAGGAGGATATCTGGTCATCTGGCTCACAACACAATTCAAATGGTGACAAAGACACATGAAATAAAACACAGGGGTTGTGGAAACGATTCTATTATTGGTCATTCCAACAAGGTCTATTTTGAGCACACACCAAAAAAGAAAAAAATATGCGTATTAGGTTTCATCTATACATACACTGTCTCGTATTGTTGACATATTGAAATTCACTCCTACTGTTACATCCAAATAGATTTTGCCAAATCTGTTTCACTTCCTTTAAAAAAAACCTTTTCTCATGTCCTTTTCCATCTGCCTTTTCTTTGACACTGTTAACACACACACACAAAATCCTACTGCAAATATACATAAGTTTCACATTGCTATCAACTTTTGCAGGGAAAAAGAGCCATTAGTCTACTTTGACAATTCCTGTTTTATTACAACAAACTACATCTCAAATTTTCCAACTATGGAAGCACAATTTGGGTTGATAAAGAGAGAATAATGTTGGAAAGATGTGGCCAAGTACTCGATGATTTAAATATAGCTTATTTCTACAGCCTGAAATGTATCAGAAGGCGAAATGGGTAGCACATGGTTTGCATCCAACGTGCCAAGAATATTGGAATATTACAACCATCACCATCCTATACTGATAAAATTCTCCTTCACATTATTGTCATTTTAAGAAATATACTTTCCAAAACTGTATATCAGAAATCAGTATAATTACGAACTGTTCTTACAAACTACATCATAATGTGATATAATGTCAATTTCTACTCAACATCAAAATCCTTATCACAATATCTGAGCTAACAAATCTTGTATATTTCCCCCAAAAAACTGCAGTAAATAGCATGCAGTAATGCGGTTTTCCCCTCTAAATATGAGTTTTCCTTTATTTTACCTTTTTTTTCAAGATCGATTAAGATGCTTAATTTGGGCAGTATATATAATCACAGTGTCTTGATTAGAGAGTATTAATTCTTGGGTATTGTTAAGTATTTTTCTGGTGTAAAATGATGGGCAAACAAGTACCACAAAGTATTATTTAAAAAAATACTTTTCATGAAACTTAGGAAATAAACCTTTTCAAACATTCAATTAAATAGAAACTACCAATTGGTGAAATATTGTATATTCTGGCCAGTACTGAGAGAGCTTATACTATGGTAAAAGTTTTTTTTTCTTTGAAAATCTGTTGTTTCTTTAAAGTATAATCTTGAAAGTAACCAAGCATAGGCTAAAAAATGTCCCAGTTTCTTTGAGGAAACAGAGGAAACAAACCGTAGCTTATACATGAAAAATTAAAATATGGGCAATGGTATGCATTATGCAAATATAGCACTGATAACACTTCTTCTAGTCAAATAATCTAAAATCATTACTGTTTAAATTGCAACATTGCTATTTTGTACTGATTACTGAAGACATAAAAGTGGGACATTGGGAGTACACTAAACTTACAAACGTAACCTGTATATTTCCAAGTATTCCAATATTATTAACAATTATTAAAGTATAAATATATATTTGATAATTATGTTAATTTAAAAGGAATCTATGAAATATCAAAAGGTGGATTATTACATTTCCAAAACACATTTTGATTGTCAGACACTAACAAAATGAATGGCGTATATTGTAACATATAATCTGTAAGTAATAACGTAAAGAATTTAAAGAATACTCCTTATGAAGATTAAGGTAATATTAAGCAGTTTATCCTTTTGTTAAACATGTACTGCATCAAAAAAGGCATATATATATATGCTAGAAGGAAGTGCAAATATAATACTTATTTCTATAAACCATTCTTGTTCCAATCAGGCTAGATTGTGATGTCTCAGATCTCTACGAGAATGAATGAGCATAGTTGGGGAGCATTCATCACAAAATAAGAAGAGAATGAAGACGATTTTGAAAGGCTTGAGATGACATGGTCCATGGTTTTTAGTGACTATGTTCAGAGTATTGTCCTTTTTTTTAAATCAGGCACAAAGGGTATAATGACAGTTTTAAATACATTACAGAAAACAAAAGAATCAGTACCACTCCATAATTAAGTACTTCAATCAAAGAATTATAGTCATTTAACATGAATTAGAAAACATACTGGCAGGGTTTATCTTAATTATCAAATACTCTTTCATTCATAACATCTCCCATCTGTATCATCGCATCCAGTACACTCACATAAACATGTTAAGCCAAGAAGAGTATTGAACAGAAAGTTTTGAAGAAAAAAAAATCAATGTGACTTTTACAGAAATGTGTGACGACATTTTAAAAATGGTTGACAAATATCTTTAGGTTAGTTGCTTGTACCAGGCACATCAAGTTGATTTTTCACAGCAAGATTTGACAAGACTTAAATAAAGTGTTTCTCTTTAGATTCGTAAAATTTCCCTTACAGTATATTTCTTTGATTTTGGTTATCACAAAGCTTTGTATACAAGTTGTTAAGTCAGCAATTGGTAAGTATTGGCAAGTTCAGTGCGATCCATTTCTATTTTTCGGTCTGCAGATACATTGCTTAAGTTGGTTCTTTTCTCAATCCTCGCTACTCCAAACAACATCAATACACAACAAAACCAGTGCCTATTTCTACTACACAATTAAGCTATCAAATACAGCAGCATTAAAAAAATAATGATAAAGTATTACAATGAAAATCAGTTTTCCTCCTCATACATGAATAAACTTTTGCATTATCCCCCTCATGTTATTCCATTTGTTATAAACAGAATTATTCTCTGAAGTTGCATTTAATAGACACACAAAAAAAGGAAATTAAACATTAAAATTTCATATCATAAAAAACACTTTACACTAATACAATCTTTCAGTTATTTCAAAATTTCATTGTCAAAGAAAAAACACAAAAATACAAATTCTTCCGTTAAATATAGATTCAATCTTTCTATTTTTTTGTTTTTGTTTTTTTCTTGACATATTTGAGTGTTGGGATGGTTTAGAATTACTTCAATTTGGAAGCATAGTTTACTAAGCAGGCCTCTTTTATTACAGTATTTTTTCATGTTGATTATCACAAATACAATAGTAATAAAGATATACAAGTGTGAAAGTAGTACATACAGAATATAAACCGTTCAAGATAAACTATCAAAATGGTTTCTTTACAAGTTGAGTGCATTGCACAGTAGCTACACAAAACTATTCCTAAACTGCATAGCATGTGCCTTCAAAACATATAACACATTTGCACACCATCATTTTTTTTATTTTTTTTTTCGTTTTGTTTTGTTTAGTTGAAACTTTTGGGGTTTTTTTTCAAATCAATCACAACAACAATTACAACACACAATGAATTTCAAAGACATATTTCATACTAGTATTGACACTAATTGCTTCTCATTAACAAGGCAGGTTCTTCCACATTTTTTTCTTTCTCGATATGTTCTCGTAGCAACACAGGACTTAAAGTGCATATCTGAAAATTATATTGTACTTGTAAGACCATATGAATTCTATTAAAACTAAAAACATGTCAATAATACTAATGACAAGTTGAAAATAAATGATAACAACTGAACACAAATAAAATAGATTAATAGGTTTATATCATCTGTAACTTATAAAAAACAAGTTTTGTCTTCACAATGAGGTGAATGTTGGTATTTGATTATAACCTGAAAATTTAATACTTATCTTAACATTTTTAAACACATTTCCCAATTTTGCGAATCTATAATATTTAAGAATCGGACAGTAACATAGGTTTCAGGGAAAACTCTTGGGGTCTCATTCATTCTATTCTCCGAATAACATTTGGTAGTGTGAATATATTAAATAATTTGATTCCAATCCCATTCAATTACATTTGCAGTTGGTTGATGACCATTTTTAAAAAGATTGTTATCTTAATTACCAATATGTATCTCTATCTAAGTGTGCTTTATTTATCGATTTAAAAAAGCATAACAAATCTATTTGGTAAGAAACATGTCAAATTGCTTTATATACACAATATGACGAGCAGCCTGCCAAGAGTGAAAGATGGATATATATTTAATATATATAGTACCTGAAACGACTGTAATACCTGCTAAATTGTGCTACATCAATCTAAGTCACTACACAAAACTATAAAGACTACAAAGGGCCTATAATGATAATACAAATAAATCATCTTCACACTGTACTCTCTCTCCTTGGGAGGGGTGATAACTTGAAACAGTCCACCACCCGCTCTAAAACAACCAAAACAAAAATATGGTTAATTACAGTATACACACATATTCAAAAACAAACATGCACATTTCATTTTAAGCATTACAGTAAAGTTCTATCATGGTTTGCAAAATATTTGTTTTTATAGGGAAAGACTTTGAAAAATCAATCAACTCTTTTTTTTTACTTTTTTTCTTTTTTTTCTTTTTTTTTTGCATTTGATTTTCTGACATATTGTGTAGACTAGCACCGTCAGATTGAAGAACCCCTTTTAAATATTATTTTGGGGGTGGGCAAGTAATAACGGTACATTCATATCACTGTACAAGAAAAAAAATGTGAAAAAACTATCAGCTTATTCTTTAATTACTACTTCATTTAAGTTCATGAGTTAATCCCACATTGGGAATCTAAAGTTCTAATGGATCCTTCTTTGTTGTGGAATGCATACAAACATAATATAATAATTATTAAAAATAAAGAAGTTAATGTACCACTTTACATGTATGTTGTGTCACCACTTTGAACTTATAAGCATTAGAATTCTTCTTTTTTTTGGCAATTTTATTGATATACATATCACAAAAACAGTGATCGCCAGAGGCATAGCAAAACAAGAAATATTTCCTTTCATTTCAATATTAGAGAGCTGCACATACAGGCGTGACCTTCACAAAAATGCCACAGGAGAAAAAATACTAAAATGCACTTCATTTTAATTGTCTTTGACATATACAATACACATGCATTATCAATGAACGGATTATCTTTACTGCAACACTTTCAAAAAATATCATACAAGTGAAAAAATTGAGAGAAGCAAAATATAGTATATGACATCAAAAAATTAAATTTTTCAAAACGTTTCTTACGAACTACATATTGCCGGTTATAAGTAGGTCGTAAAAGGGATTTTATACACAATACATGCTATTATTCAATTTTTGAAGAATGAAAAACAATTGTACAATAT
Source organism: Lytechinus variegatus (assembly GCF_018143015.1). Taxonomy (NCBI): domain Eukaryota; kingdom Metazoa; phylum Echinodermata; class Echinoidea; order Temnopleuroida; family Toxopneustidae; genus Lytechinus; species Lytechinus variegatus. The sequence continues at coordinate 22,782,912 of NC_054749.1, forward strand.
ATGTATACTTGGTACAAGATGGGTAAATGGCTTGAAAACACACACAAGGTCTTTAAACAGCTACCACTAAGTTTGTACAAATACCCAAAAGAAAAAAAAACACTTTCATCATAAAATTCTATACTTTAATGTTTGAAACCATCCTTGCTTTTAAAGGAGTGCTATTTGATATTCCAATAGTTTACAACCTGGCTTAGATACAAGTGAATAAAACTTTTATGCAATCATACGTGTCCGTAAAATTCACACACACTCAACATCTTGATAATGAAATAATACTTATACATTGGTTAACCCTTTCTCACATTTTTTTTTATTATTATTTTTTCATCATTTTTTTTTTCTTTTTTTGAAAATTTTTCCATCACATTCTTTTCCAGCATGGAAGATAAGTTCTCAAATATTCAATCTTGGACATAACACAGACACACACCCGTAGTATGAAATCAAAGAGTATTTATGTCACTCTATATCCAGATAATTACCTTCATAAATTATCATGATTGCGTTTAGAACTGATTTGTACCGTCAAGGGGCACATTCTGTGTAAGGTTGATCACATCACGCCTTCCACATTTTATTTTCATCATTTCAAAAAATCTCAATTTACGACATTCAATTGTAATCAAACATTCATATAAAGTATATAATACAAGAACTTTTCCTTTTTTTTTCGTTTTTTTTTTCTTTTTTTGCTTACCAGTACAAAATTAAAATCGCACAAGATTGAACAGCCATTTCGTATAATATAAGTATATAATCTTACATAGACTGTATAAGACTAAGTGAATAAGGCATTTAACATATCAGGTAGATATTATTTCATTCATTATCATTGGCATCAAGAACAAAATTGCACCCGACATAAAAAACAAAAGTCGGTATTTACTCTTTTTTTTTGGTCTTTTTTTCTTTTTTACATTTTTTCTTTTTTTTTTACATTTTCATTTGTACTTTACAAGTTACAAATTGCCTATTACACATCTTTTCTGCATAAGGGCACAGAGACTAGTACTACGGAATGCCTGTTGAATACAAGTTACATAATGTCATAATGTTTAAATGGCTCAAAAAATGTGAGTTTAGAAGACTGCCAAGTAAATTTCTCTTCATTTCATCACATAGGCACTAGTAGAGTATGAATTACACATACATATTATACACAAGCAATGGAAGTGTACAGTTCGTTGTTTCTCGCACTAGATTTTTCATATATAGATATATATAACTTACTCTAAAAGTTGTCACCTTGTCTTAATAACCATTGTAATTCAGGGATAAAATGTAAACAACATCCACAAGAAGAGTACCATTGCATTCAATTTCACCTCTGGCTAATTTTTTTTTCTTTAGTAACGAGTCAACACACTACATATATTATTTGCACAATTTTAGTTTTACAGAACAGCTACATTTTTGGTGGTAATGAGAATAGGTGTCAATAGTGATTATCTCTTTACGTGGATGAAACAAATGAATTCACAAGGCAAAATAACCCCCAGAAACAATGGAATGGACAGCACATAAAAATGAACCTTGGAAAACAGACATTAGCACTGATTAGAGTGAGTCCTGGATAAAATACGATGAAAGCATAACAAGTGATAGGGGAATAGGGGAAGAAGAGAAACAATATTCAACGACTCTGTTCATGACTTCAACAATACAAATGAGACCACGAAAAAAAAAGAAGAGTTAACAGTTGGAAGATAAAAAGGCCAAACTTGGCAGCACATCTGGATATTGGCAGGAGGCATGTCTTACACACTGTGCTCATAGCGAAGACAACAAATTGAAATAAAATATATTCAAATCAGAGGCATATTCAAACCCTATTTCACCCTCTAATAACCATAGACTTTACTCCCCTGCTGTATTTTACCATTCATTTAAAGCAAAATGTTCTTTAAAAAAGAATAAAGTAGTTGATTTCTGTCAAAGTATATTTTAAATTATCTCAAATACCAAACCATCTTGGAAATTTACTTTTTTAGCTGAAAACTTATGAAAATAGCTCATGAATTTAGAATTAAAAATACTGATTCCTAAGCGCATTAGTAATGATTCTAAATGTTTAAAACACTTGGCAGAGATGTGACAGAGTAAAAATTAACAAACCTACGAGTCAAAGACGGATAAGAAAGAGAGAAAGAAAAAAATTACACATATATTACCCTGAGAAAACAACAGGATATTTTCAAATTATTCTCCTTTTCACTAAAAATAGTCTTAAAACAGATACCTACAGAACAAAAGTGTATGTGACCAGCCATCACAAAGCACTGTGATAGATTAGAGAAAAAAAAACACAAAAACATTTTTAAAACGGACACAAAATGATGGATTTCAAAGAATACATTCAAACTTCTTTTTTTTTTTGCATATTGACTCACGGTCATTTTGAGTTGCAATGTGACAGTAATGAGGAATGCGAGACCAAATATCACAAATTTCAAGTTCAATTTAGACGACAGTACTGCAGTGGTAGCCAATGTTGTCTTCATTTCGAAATTGATTGATTTCACAAACAAAGAACAAGTCAAAATAAAATGAAATCAATAAACAGGTCCAAACTAAGGGACACAAGTGAAATATGCATCAGCTTATATTTATTTTACTCTACAAAGTCCATAAAATGTAGTTTTAAATGCAAGAGCTATGAAAAAGAGCAATTTTCATTTTCTATCTTTAATATGTTGCACTAACAAGGGAAATTTTAGCATAAAACGTCTCTGTTCACAGGCATAGTTGAAACAAATATATATATCTCTCAAAATATATAATGCATTATATTCTCAAGATGGTTTCCAAACATTTATCATGGAACAAAATGATGCTAATGTATGCAATAATATTAAACTATTTACAGTCAAAAAGGCAGAATAATTTCAGAGATGTCAGACAAATCATGTATATTGTCATTATATCTATTCAATTTTTTTTTGTTTTTTCAAGTTTTTTTTTGCCTTAATTTTATTTCATTACTTTATAAGTAAATCCCATTATTCTCAAAATTGAGAAAAGTGGCGTTAATCACCCTTTGGTATAGGTACTGGCTAATCGACATGGTAATATTTTCTCTTAAAAATGCAGAATCATAAAAGAAAATATACACAAAAAAAATAAATCATAAACAAAAGCTGTACTGCATGCAATGTATTCAATACAAATTTTCTGAATTTTTATAGTATTGGCAGCATCATTTCACAACAAAATTATATGTACTATAGGCTTTTTTTTTCTGAATGTTTTGATCTTTCAGTATATTCGCTCCCTAAGATTTTTTTCGCTAATGAAAGAGAAATGAGTTCTTGTGCACAGATATTCAGTTAACATGGTACACACACATTTATTTACACATATACACCACAAATGGAGGTGGGTTTTAATACTACAACATTGGCAATAAAGGCATCTTAAATTTGTCCCTAATAATTTCCTTGTACCTGGGCACCCCAAGTCAACACTACACATCTGTGCAAAGAATGAATGTCCTATAATTCTTGGGTTGTCCCAATTCTTCTGCATCTTCAGCATAGACATGTAGGTTTAAGAACAGAATAATAATTTAGTTCACTGTAAAAAACATTTGCATTATCAATTCACTGATGGATGGAAAGAAATGAGAAAGAAATCACCCTGTAGATAGAAGCCCCAGTTTCAGGGAGACATTCATCAAAGACATGAAAAGAACTGACATCTTCGGGGAACTATAACACAGCAGTTATAAAACCAGATTCAAACATTCCACATGTGTAACTCTTTTGACCGTTCTGTGAAAAACTCAATGCAAAAATCAAGCAGGCATTTGCAGATCGCTTTATCCCACGTTCTTTGACATCGTTGTTAGCTTGATTTTCATTGCAAGGAAAAGTTCGAACTGTCATAAGGACCACATTCTCTGATCTGTCGTGATGGAAATATCCCAAGAATCGGGCAGAATTGGCTGAAAGCTATCAAAAAAGACATGTGGAATGCCATTACTGGCAAACAACTGCCCGTTACTCAATTAATTAAAAGAAAATAATTTTGAGCATTGAAGTCTCAATGAGAAATGATACAGAAAGTTTTTGTTAAACCTTGGGGTTTCTGAATCTTCAGACACCACCAGGTAACCGAAGACGTTGGGTAGAAAAATATAATCCGTTGCAGCATTACGAGGGCTCTGTGAAGAGCAACTTTCCGTTTAATCCCAGCAACACTGCCCAATTGCTACCTATTACCCAGATCAGTTTTCCTGATTTTAAAGGCCAGTTAATTGAATCCTGACAAAACAGGACTTTGTGGAGCAAAATTAATCTCAGATTCCAGCATTCTCACTCTTTTATATATTATCTTATTGCATGATCCTTTTGTTTTTATATAAGATACACAACACCATTATGGTAGATAAATAAATCATTACTAATAGATGGTACTGGTCAGAAGAGGGCTATCATTTTTAAAAGTTCAATAATTTAGCTAATTACTGTTTGGTATCTTTTGCATTTTAAACAAAGAAAACATTTCTAAAAGAGCTACATACAACAAGGCAAATATATTTCTGAAAGATCACTGGTGAGGGAGGGGCATGGAGACATCAAAAAGTCAGCATAGTTTGACAGAAAATACCATAAAAAAAACTAAAAATCTCAGCAAAATTGATAGTCATTTCTCTTATTTCAATTGTCACCCCACTAGTTACTAGTGACGTTTTGGGCATTTTTTTTTTTAATCTTATCATTTTCAAACAGAGAAGGAATTTACACACTACTTTTCAACAAATATACTTAATTCATATTAGTCCAATAATAGAAAATTCTGTGGCACACATTGTGTTATATTCTATGGATAGAGGAAGTGAAAATAAAAAGAAACAAACAGCATTTGTCATGATTTGTGTCGCACATGACAACATCCCTGCAAATATACTGGCACCATTTTTTTTTCTTTTTATTTTTTTGTAATTTTCAGTGTGTATCTACACAAAAATAATGATTTTTTCTTTACCAAGATAAAGTATCATAAAATTGCACAAGGTTAAATAGGAAAAAAAATGAGATGGAATACTTTGTTAGCTGAAGCAAGATGTGCACAAAATCATGACATACTTCTTAGATTGGTAACCAACTGAATCAATGAATTGTTGAATCCCAGTTTCCCTTAAAGGAGTGAAATGACATCACACCCCTGCATTTTGTAGAATCTGCTTGTTACCACGGTTATAACACATTTTCATGATGGCTATGTTCAAGCATGGAAGACCAGCGTGTCCGATTCTTATCACAAGCAGAATTACGTTTTACTTTAGATTAGTAGGCATCCACTCCAAATTTTATTGTACAATGTGGAGATGCTACAAATCTGTGCAAGGGGACAATTTCAGTATTATCACCAATCAACTCTTCTCTCAAGAAATGGTAATTTACCAGCCAGGCAATAAAGCAAATTTCTAGACATTACCTTTACTTGTACTGATGTTCCCAATCTCCTTTCCAGATTATTTCATGTCAAGAGAGTACAGATCCAAGTTAATACTGTTTAAAATGTTACACAAGATATCATCGCTTAACATCGCAGAGAGATATGGGGAATTAGAGAATCTTCAGAAAAGCTTTATCTCCTCAAAGATACAGAGATCCCTGGTTCTAAGCCAATCTACATCAGCCCAAGGTTTCGTCTCATCCCATACAACAGACCCAATCAGAACAGTCTGAAGTATATTTTAGTGAAGGAGCAATCAGCAGGCTATTTCATGAGCTTCATACCAGGATTACACAGCCACATTTTGATCATTTTTCCCACAAAATAATGCACCAATGGGTGATTTATTATCCCGTTTCCTAAAAGTCATGATGCAAACAGGTTTAGGTCTGAATGACTTATACAAGATCCAACTCTACTGTGTATGCTCTTCAAAATGCAAGCTGAAATGTGCACGCTCCTCAGCCTAAGACTACAATCCATTACCAAGGGAGATCCCCTACTTAAGATGATTAAGAATGCGTTTCTACATGAGAGATCGACTTCTCGGAGGAAAAATCAGGCTTGAACCTCAAGATTGAATTCTTGGATGGCCAATTGGGTTAGAACCTCAAGAAAGAGTGAACATAGGTTGATGAAGAACCACTCATTCTCTCCTGACACTCCTTTTTATAACTAGTATTGCCAAAGAGGAGGCCCATTTATAAATCTGTCAAATCTCAAATAATTATTCACACCTGATGAGGAGACAGCTGTTTATGTTTTGGTCCTTTCAGATTGCATTAAGAAAAAAAAGAGAGATACAGATTGAGGTAAGCTCTGGAGTAGAGTATGTGAGATTTGAATGGTTGTATTACCGGAAACACTGCTGTGCAATATGTGTGATGGATACTTCATTATTGCAAGGAATCAAAACCAGGACACAAAACAGTCAATCAATGTTGCAATGCATACGGTGATCACAGCATAGACTATCAACCGACCAGAATCATATCCGATCTACAATTGATTGAAAAAGGTCTGTGTAATCAGCAATTCTTAATGGAAATACTCTGCATTAAGACGGAGAATATACAATGAATGTTGGTAAATAGATCCGTTATTATGAGTTGAATTTGAACCCCAAAAGCACACAACATATTTTTGTTATAAAAACAAATCAATAGAACCAGCAGAAATAAAATCATGATCAGATTATTGCATGCAGTTAAATCACTCTACAATACAATGATGGTTTGAAATATTATCATTATTAATGGCTATTGGCCATACTTACACCAAAATTTATATCAGATTGATCATGGAGCAGATTTTGATCACTGCAAAATTTGAGTACGATCAAAAGACGGCGAAACCAAAGTACAAAATGTGGTCAGAAAACTAGAGTTCTCATTACACTTTTGCAAAGAATACTCCTGAAGAATTGACAAATATCATTTACATGAAGGCATGAAATAACTGGCAGTTTAAGAGTAAAAACCAGCTGAATGATATTGAAACAACAGTGTGAATAGATATAAAGCAGTGCATTTAAGGTCGTTGTTGAACCTTTCCTTCATTTGGAGGATCAAACCTTGTTAATACTATCCTGGCAATTGTGCAAAAGCCCTATCGACCTACTCATGTGATTTGCTATAAAGATTTCAATGTGGCAAGTTAAGATTGGGGAAGTGTAAAAGGCATAAACCACAGTATTAGATACTTTTAGATAGTAATACTCATTGATGCTACAGTTAGGCATTGATGATATTTGAAGATGGTTGCTTAAAGGAATCCATACTGAAAGTTGTTTTGAGGTTATCAGGCTTTTGGAGAGCAATTACTAATCACACCCTGACTTTCCACAACGGAGAAAAGGCAGTTTCCAGAATCACAGATAGCTGGTTAGTTGGCATCTTGATAACATTGACATAAAGTTATCTTACAAGAAACTGTGATCAATCATACATCAACGATGTCAGGACAAGCACCAGCACTGGACCACAATTATAACAAAACCACTCCGGTATACTCGAGTGCTTGGTACTAATAACAATTCGTACGCATCTACACAGAGTTATCTAACTAGTAATCATCTACTCTTGAGGCGCACTATTATCAACCCAGCTTCGGCTCAAGCTGCCACTTCAAGCAATTGGTGCATTCAAGGAATTAATCCTGCCAGTTTACTCATTCATGACGCCTGTGATATGAGCTGGGGGTTTGATTTTAGATTGAAACCAAAGACTGACATAGAAAGGCACTAGGCACAAATTTGGCTGATTTCATTTCCTTTCTAATTCTCTAAGCAACCATTCAGTATCAGAAGATGTCTAAAAACGGATGTATTTCAGATTTTAATGATTTTCTGTTCATCAACAATGGAGTTCACAACCTCATTCAAACCTATATGATCCTCTTAATATCATTGAGTGCCTGCAGAGTACTAGTATGTCATACAATACAATGTCATGATATCTCAACGTAACAAGAGTGATTGAAAAACATTCCATTTCGTTTGTGGAGGAAACCAAGACTATGGGTTATTTCGTTCATCAAGTCACATGTAGGAACATAAAGAGGAGAAAAATAAAGCCAGCACAAGGGAATCTTCATTTTTTTTTCCGGAAAAAGAAGAAAACAAAGAGATAAAGTCTAGACATAAACCTCAGCTGCACTTGGTTTGGAATAAGTGTCTTTCCCTGATAAAGGGGTAACTTAACTAAAAGACAAACACTGAAAAAAAAAATGAATACAATCCCTCCCAACAATAAAAGCTATTCTTCAACATTTCAGAAGTTATTTCTTTGTTTTTTCTTCACCACCTTCAATCATTCTCCTACTAGTTTTGCAAATTAGTTAAATAAAAAAAAGCATTTTGAAGGTACAAATATATCAGTGCTGACAACACAAAGAATTTTTGTATTTATGATAAGTGATCAACATACATATATAACACGAAATATATATATTTCTATATTTATAGCCAAAAACATATTTATACATGTACGTATCAGAATGATCTCCTATGCAAAATTTTCATAAAAGTAGTGTATAAACAATGAATTAAGATTTGATCACCTTACAATGCAATGCAATGTTATGACAATTACACATCAATAGTCAAAATAAGGGTTGATTTAACAAAAGAAACTCACATACCCTACTTGCATAAAAGTGTTCTAAAACTTCCACATTTTTGTACTTTGTTAAACATTTTGTTTTGAACATTATACCTCTTGAATTTCACAGAATGGATTGACTGAATTAGTAGGCACTGTCAAATACTGTTCCCAAATATTTGCAGCTTTGCAATTGGACATTATAAAATGCTAATGATACACAATGAGAGTAAACGGATGACAACAGTTATTAAGCTACAGAATAATAATGCAATAATGAATGAGTACCATGGTTATCTTATTACTTATCCACCAAACAAAGTCTCTTTAATGCTTTCCTCTAAAGACATAAAATACTTGTGTAAATAATCCTATATGTTCACTATTCTGACTTAATCATGCAGAAAATGCCACTTACGACCAGAAAATAAAGTGCAGTATTCAAAATAGACAAAACGTTGCTTTACACTGTTAATCCGAGTGAAAGACGACTCAGTTTTTTTTTCCCATTAAATTGACAGCTGGTGAAGATCAATTTCAGTTAACGGTTCAGCCACAACTCTATTACACGTTAAATGTACTCCGTAATGCTCTCCAACTTGTACAAAACACTCAGATCGGCAACATCTCTGGTCTCGCGTCAAGGGCGGAGCACTCCTGGAATTTGAAGCAGACTGAACTTGTCGGTTGATTTATTCTCATTTTTATCTATTAATGCCATCCACACGCCAGCATGGCTCGGCGTAACTATGCCACAAAGCCCCATTGTTATGCACAAGGAAAACCAAATTAAAATTGCACTTAAGAATCGCATTGGTAGTGAAGACTTTGCGACCTTGACATATCTTGGATGAGCCAAGTTCTATTTTTCTCTGTGACACGCCGACATACGCTGCTCTACTTATTACTTCATCAAACGACACAAATTTGCATCAGTCATCGATACACAGAATATACATTAAAAGAAAAATGCTTTGGAATACAGTGTAGTTTGCACCATCCGTCCTTATGAAAAGTCACAAGAAAATGTTTCACTTCCTTTTTTCATGCTTTTCATCTTGCATCACATGTTGTAATGACAAGATGGAGTACTTTTTCTCCTTAGAAGGCTTCAGCATTCACCATTCAGCACAGCCGTTTGTCTTTCAATACAGAACCCAGGATCCTCTGCTTGTATCTCTCGCTAAAACAAACAAAATTGTATTTTTCAGGGCACCATCTTTTCTTCCTCAATCTGTCAGTTTCGTTTCAGCTAGTTTGGCTTTTATCGCACTGGAGCACACAGAGCTTATAATGCGTAGCAATTGTTTATCGTGAATGTACATGCCCTGTACATACTTGACTCAACATTGTCCATCCTGTGAATTGTCCTTTGTTCTGTTCCATAACAATCCATTGTTATTCCATAGTGTTCTGGGATTCCACACAGCTGGCTCCGTAAACGAAGAGAAAAAGTCTCCAAACATCTTTTAAACAAATCACATTTATTTCATTGCACATGTACTGTCGTACGCAAGATCAATCCGTCAATGAGCTGCGATTATGGCTTCCAGGTAGTTCAGATGTTGGGGGTGTCTAACAAAGTGACAGCCACAAGCTTGGCTAAGTTTCGCACAGCGAAAAAAAAAACACTCTTCACAAAAATCTGTTCATCAACAGGGAAAAATATAATATATACATTATTATTGTCAAATCTTACTTTACTTTCTTTGGCAGCTTAAAGTTGCTGTTGAATCAGTATAAAGTTTTGATCCAAAACCCCACCACCGAATGCACACATTTGTCATTCTGGAAGTCTTGTTAGCAGTTGTTTCGAAAAAGGAGAAAAAAAAATCCAAAGGACATAGATGAATAGTTAGCCTGGTTGATATTCAATCAACCACAACAAGAGAACTGTCTATTGACACAAGTACAAAGTTATTCATATGAAAAACAAGGTATTTCACTGACTACAGTAGTGTCCCGAGCACAATTTACTTACAAAGTACATTAAGATAAAATTGCATAAGTTACTTATGCATGCAACGGATGGATGGTGATGACAATACACATGCCTTCATATGTAAGATGAAACATAGATTAATATTAATAAACAATCACATCATGGCTGAATTGTCAAGTGCTTGAGATATATTCACAAAGATATACATAATATAATAATCAAGTGGTATTGAGTGGCAATTTGATTTTTAGTTTTTTTTATAGCACCATAGAGGGTATTGGCGATGAGAATGATTCAGTATCACTTCATCTTAGTTGGTGCTTTCTCCGAGGAGGTCTCCAGGCAAGAAGCTGAAGTTGGGTGCACTGGAGGAATCTCCGTCCATTGGGCTCCAACCCATGGATCCACCGGGACCTGGAGACCACAGCTGGCTTCCTGGCATGCCAGGGAGTCCAGCGCTCCAGCTCTGCTTGCTGCTGCCCGACACGTCATCCTTTCCGGCGCTGGAGGCACTGGAGGTGCTGGGGAGAACACCATTGCCAAATTTACTGCCGCTGCTGCCTCCTCCCTGGGGCCAGCCGGAGGAAGAGGAGGCAGGGGTGGAGAATGCATCGCTGGGGGAGACAAGCTCTGCGATCACATTGGGGAAGGTGGTAGTTATGGTGTTGAGGGCCTTGGTGGCATCATCGGGGAATCGGTAGGTGACCATGACTGAACCTTGGGCACGGTTCTCCTGGAACTGGTCCACCTGACCTTGCTGACCACAGATGTTCCTCAGGGCAGACACATTCATCTGCAACATACCAAACATTCAACAACAACAAAGTGACAGTACGTTCACTTGATGAACTATTTAAATAGTATTTCAAATTAAATTCTCAATCAATTAACACCTTTTCAAATACCTTGCCAACAAAAAAGCTTCAAGTTTGAAACAGTAATCATGGTATTGATATTATTCAATAAGATGAAGATAAAAAGGGAGTTATAATGGTAGGGTAGATTTAGAAGCTTGGCGTATCAAGTAGATTGAAAGTTCACTCTGACCACCTTTTTTAATACTGTGATCCAATTGTGCGAAGATTTGATACATCTATGCCTATCCTTAAATCCAAGTCTGTCAAAGCATAATTCAATTCAACAAAGATTACTTCATGTATAACTGAAACTTCCTAAATTCTTTAATGAGTACATTTATTTCGCTGTCAAATAACATACCATCAGCCCCCAACCCCTTCCCGTTTGTTCAGCCCCCAAAACATTCTCAAACATCTCTTCAATCAGAAACTTACATCAGATGTGACGCCGGAGATGAGAATGGAGTTTGCACCAGAAATTCCATTTCCAGAAGACCAGGATGATCCTATGATGACACAAGGGTAAAAGGTGATGAAACCTCAGAGCTCAAAATGTATAAAGATTTAACAATAATATCAATAATGTCCATTCAGTGTGACACATCAATGACCATTTTCTCATTGTCCCAGAGCTATAAGGAGGTCCCTTAAAAGAACTGTTTGACTTGATTCTATAACTATGCCTTGATACATAAAATCCAAAGATAAACAAAAGTTGTGTGAAAGATTAACATAATCTTTGTGAGCCAACAAATTCTTTTCATTTTATAAAAGAATTAGGATTTTTTTTTAGGAAACTGATGAAACCATTTAGCCGACAATTTGGGTGAAGCGGAAATCAGTACTTTAAATCCTGTTATACTGTGATCCTTTATCATAATAGTGTTATATTATGCTTTCAAGTGAGAAACAAATTACATCTCTAGCACTTGGTAAACCAAAGGTATTCATTTTTTCTATACATGAAGAAGAATACATGTACATCATTTTCACATATTTAGATGTAATGTCTGCCCCTCAATCACACTGGCTGAATTTATTCTTTTGAAAGTAGTGTCCTGAATATGTACCTGGTTTGTATTCAAAACTAAATCACATTTTACACTCCCAAAGTATTTGCTTGTAATACCATCTTAACTGTCCTAGTTCAAGTAGGGAAGATCCATGTGGTAATGATCGAACAATAATCAAGCTCTAAAATAACAATTTCACAAAAATAAAATTAGAAAAGGCATGATAAAGCCACTCAATTTGTGTGGCAAGTTTAAAATAAAAAAATGGAGTGTAGTATTGAATTGCCAAGCATGCTGACAGCAAATAAATGGCCTGGAGCTGGAAAAAAAAGTATTTTGAAAGCGCAAGAACACAATTTAAGACCAATAAAAGGATGGACGAGAGAAAAGATATTTGGATTGCGAAGGAGAAAAATGATGAAGAAAAATATTTCGAATTTCTAGTAGTGGCTGATATTTATAATGGGTTGTTTTTGCTAACAAGTTTTAAATATTTCTTTGATTCATAAAATGCTTTCCTTTATTTCTTAGATTGCTGTAACATATTCTTCTTATCCCGTGAGAACATTGTTAATTTGTTGCCTCATGGTCTTCAAGAAGTAAAACTTGCAAGAAGGAGGCCACCAAAACTAACCCCAGTACAAATGAACGGGTCACATTTACCACTATCCTTTACACAGATTAGTCTTGAAATGTACAAAATGTGGAGTTCCCAAAAAGTGTTGCCTTTATCACTCATGTTTGGCAAGAGAGCATTATAGATTGAATTCCCGTCATATATATATATACCCGTATATAACACGTATATTTACCTCAAGGTACATGTATGATGTAATTCTCGATTTCTCTATGTGAAAGTAGTGACAACCAGACAGAACAAAAAAAACCTACACATATGTAAACATCATAATTAGAGGTTATAAAAGGAAACCTTCAGAAAAGGCAAATTCATACTCCATCATCTATGCAAGAGGGATGCGAGCAACAATTATTTATGTGATATTAGATGGTTTTATATTTCTGCATGCTCTGAAATAGAGAGCAAAAATTCCCTGGGTTGTTTTCTTCTCAACAAGTGTATTCGATTGTTCCAATCAAACAAACAAAAATTTGCCAAATAAAAGGAAGAAAACACAATTAGAGCAAACTCAAGTAAAGCCTTTTCCGAAGACTACCTTCCATGTTGTCGGCATTCATCCGAACCGTCGAATCAGTCGATTTTAGTTTTCGAAAAAAAGGATTTTGAGATTTTTGCAGAAAATGAAAATACAAGTCCTATTCTATTTATAACTAAATTTCTAGGCAGCAATTTATTTTAGTTTCTGAGGTACGAGGGGATTTTCATGGCGATGACATAATTTTTTTATAAAATGCACAAATCCATTGGAAACGTGTACTGTAGCAGAGCAATACGAAGTTCAGCCAAACCATCGTATGCGGCCATCGACACTGCATTAACTTTGCACTTGAAAAGCGAAACAACGTTTTGACTAACCGCGCGCATTGAAATCACGGTCAGGGTTGTTGTATCCCCCGGTGTTTTTGTACAGGGGAAATCTAAACTGCTCATACTGAAATAACAAGCGTGGAGCTCTTTTGCGTTATTTTTCTCTGATCCTTGGTTTTGTGTCAAAATGAGGATACCAATGTCAAGCAATTGTCTTGGGTCTTTCCAACCACATATTTTTTTTAGTAATGAATATGTTGTAAGGCTGGGGAACTCAGTGTGAAATTAAAGTAAACATTTAAGTTGACTTTCTCTGAGATGGGTTTGCACCGTCGTATGTGTGATACGACAGTTCGGATGACCACCGACGATGTATATGCAAACATAACATAAAATAAATGAATAAGATGTTCCCAAGTGAAGCAATAACCCACACAGTGGGGGCATGTTAGTCGCTGATGATTGCAAAATTATAAAAGATGGAAGCACAGTTTGAATGAGTACAGGTTTGGCCAATAATAACTGAATTTTAGTTGGTGATTGAGGAAACGTAAACTGATGGAAATGAGTTAGCATAACTGAAAAGTAGGTTTACAGAGGTATATATACTTCACGGTATATGGTTGGGGAAAAGAAGAATATACCAAAAAGGGATAGGGCCTACATGCAAATTTGATATACCTCTTAAAACAAGAAAAAATAAAATGATAAAAGATATAATTTGGCAAAAAAAATTGAAATTAAAAACTTGATACAAAAATTTAGAATGGTTGACAAGAAGCTTGAATAATCAAAATGAGGTGAACGTGGATAGGTTATGATTTGGTAGGTACTGTACTCACTGTGCATTACTGCATGCCCCTGCATTAGTGGGTTCTTACCAGAGGGAGCATCCCAACTTCCTCTCCAGGAATTACTGTGAGGATGCTCACCCAGTCCTGGAGGTGGTCTGGTGGCACGTTGCTGGTTTCCTGGAGCACTGTTCCACAGCTGGTTCGAGCGAGAACCTGCATTTCCACCAGTTCCTGAGAAGCCTTGTCCGCTTCCGCCCTCATAATTCCAACTTGTCTTGCGTCCTCCTCCTGGCTGATTGGATGACCATGATGCCTGGGGTTTCATGGGACGGGTCAGGATACCAGAAATGTCATCCTTGTCACGTCCAGAAGACTTAGTAGGGGCATACATTCCTGGAGTGGCTGATGGGTCATTGGAGACATCAAGGCTAGGCTGAGGATTCCATGGTACACCTGGGATGAACTCTGGAACATCATCAGTGATGGAGCTAAGGTTTTCCGGCTGGGGGAAGTTCCAGCCATCAGAGAAGGCAGAATCAGCGCTGTTAGGAATACTGTCGGATGGGGTTGGTGAGTTGCTGCGAGACCAGTTAGAACCTCTGCGATTGTTGTCAGGGAGACCAGTGACCGACTCTGACCGGTTCGTTCGGGGGAAATTCTTCGCTCCAGGCTTGCCAAACAAATGCTGAAGGCGAGACTGCTGTAGTGGCTCACGCATACCAATATCAGGATTCATGTTGCTGATGTTTCCTAGCAGGTCTGATGAAGTGTTGGTGTTGGAGTACATCTCAGAATCACTTCGCATTTTGGGGCGTTGTGGGAACGGTTGACGAGACACTGGAGGTCGCTGACCTTGAAGCAGCTGCTGCTGAACAAAGCGTGCCATCAACTCCTGCTGAGAACGGTTGGGTGCAGAAGAGCCCATGCCTTTGCCCACACTGTTTCCCCCACCAACTTGAGCAAGGTTACCCTGTTGAGCTTGGGCTTGGGCCAAAAGCTGAGGATAGCGTTGAACAATGCTCATGATCTGTGTTGGAGTCACCTGCTGCTGCAGAAGGCTCTGGTTGACAATGCCACTCTGTACAGCAAGCTGGAGCAGGACTTGGAACAGCTGTTGGTGTTGCTGTTGTTGCATCATTTGCTGTTGCTGGTTGAAAGGTCCTCTTGGGGGTTGGTTGAGACTGCCAGGCTGCTGACCCATTACCTGTTGTTGACCGCTGAACCTTTGGCCAACGCTACCAGTTGGCATGAATCCTGGTGTGCCCATCATGTTGCTTGGCTTTCCTCCAAGGGGAAGAGTTCCAGGCAGGCTGTTGTTGAGCAGCATGTTTGCATTGGTCAAGTCACTGCCAGAGGTCAGTGGATTGTCACCGATACCCATGTTGCTCATGGTTCGGGACATCTGTCGTACTGGATCATCTACATCCCCAGATGGCATCTTGTTTTGATCCATCATGTCTGAAATCTGGCGAAGCTCAGCTGTTGAAAGAAAATAAAATAGAAGAAATGCCCAGGCATGTGATATATATTTTTTTAATCGAATAAATTGGGCTTATCACAGAAAAAGTTGCAATTGAACACACCTCCCAAAATATGCAACTTGACTTTGAAGTATCAGAATTGCACACATGGAATTTGATTATATTGTCTTTTTTTTTTGGGGGGGGGGAAGTGAAATGCAACTCTTTCTGCGACATACTTTATTAAATCGAAATCCATTATTATTCCATGAAACCCAATTTTAATACTGATTAATACATAATACAGCATACAGATCGAACTAATACCTTGCAAAAAACCCATATTGCTCATGGTACTCATCAGCAGCATAGACGGATCTATCAAGCAGAGAAAAATGAAAATCGCAACAGAACATCAGTGGAATTAGAAATCTTTCATATTCCCAACAAACCAAATTTTCAATGTACACTAATAATAATTTTGTGAATTCATATCACAGGCTTTTGGAAAACTTATGTGTCTTAGAACTACCTTAGGATGTTAAATCCGTGGTAAAAAAACACTTACTCAAAGCCGTTTCAAAATGAAAGTTGTGTTTGCGCAGGGCAACCTCAGCCACTTCTTTGGGGTATCCATAGTCCATCAATCGTTTGAGCTTGCTGATGTAATGGTTGGATTCACGCTGTCCTGGGGGCTAGATATACCAATGTTAAAAAAAAAAGAATTGATTGAAAAATTAGTTAAGTTAGGGACTTGAAACGAGTTAGAATCAATCAGTGAGATTTTGGTATTATAACTCTAGCCTTTCAGCTTATCTGAAAGGGCATGAATTTGTACACTTACTCGATAAGTGACATCCCCATAATGATACATTGCTTTACACAGTCCAGATTAACTGGAATAACAAGATTGAAAGAAATTAATTAAATCAAATGTATCCTATTAAATTAATTGCATGCATTTTTGAACAGAAAGAAAATATATTTAACATCACAAAAATGGGTGAGAAAATTTCATCAAAATAATATGCCATTGTTGTGATGAAGTAAACAAAGCTTGTGCTTTAAAGATAAATTCCACTTCTGGTAACGATCTCAAAATGACTTTACAGAATCTAATATAATGACCACCCAAGTGTCTGTTTGTATGAATAAAAAATATTTGCCAAAGGATTCTGGAAGAAATTGTGTAATTGCTGAGAAATAAGCAAAATAAGCGCGGATTTGGTCACTTCCGTTGGGTCTTTATTCCAGCAATAATAATACACCGTGCCTATCTGTGTTGGCGATCTTCAGTGTGATCGTATTTCAGCTTAGATTTTATGATTTCACAAAGTTCAGTTTATGTAACTAGATCCACGATGATATAGTCATACTTAACCTTGGTTTTACAGACTTTCTCACGAAATTAGTGTTTTACTGCAACTACTATCATTTAGCTTTAACGCCAGTGAGTTAACTTACCCTGGGCTTCTTAGGTCCACCTCTCCATCCTGACATAGACGATTCGCTGCTCTGGGAACGATTCTCCCATTCTTCATCTCCCCAATGACCAACTGATGAAAGAAAACACAAGAGTTTTTCTCTCGGTTAGACATAAAAAAAAACTTGCATGTACATTCTGACATTTATATTTTTAACTTTGTAATTTTCAGCTGGTCAATGTGGATACTACTTGTGAAATAAAAATGATAATATATTCTATATCAAATGAAGGGCAGAAACACAATAAGATGACATATACAGATACAAAATTGGTTGTCCATACCATGGTAAAAACTATTTTACCGAAATGTTTAATCTGAAAAGTTAAAATTCCTCCTTCATTAAAAAATGTGCAAGATCTTCACATACAGAATCAATAGTTAAGAAGTGACTTAATTCATTAGATAGTATTTTAAAAACACAGCAACAAATACCATAACATAAATCTGAAGGAATGACACAAATCTATCATTTTGTAGAATAGACAGATCCATGCTCCTGTTGTATATTCTTAATATCTGTCAAAAATGATTGAAAAATATACTTACTGGAGCCAGTACTATTATCATCATGCCAGTTTTGTTGCATAGAATCCTTACTCTGAGTACTGCCAGTAGTACTGCTGGACGGGCCCCATGAAGATGTGGAAGACTGATCCCATTTGCTACCACCTGGTTGGTTCCACATGCTTCCACTGCTGTTGTTATTATTGGATCGTTGGTTAGGGAAGTCTCCCCAGCCACTTGGTTTACTCTTGTCGTCCCACTGGTTGTCAGCTTTAAACTGCGATGGCGGAGCATTTGGCATCATGGACGAGGGAGGCATAGCGGTATCACCTTGTGGGCCCGAAGGGGGTGGCCCTTGCATAGTACTGTTCTGGGGGTTGCCACCCATCTGCGGCATGTGCCCACCAGCTTGTCGGCGGGTGAGGCGCCTGTTGTGGTCGCTGGGGTCACCCCAATGACTGGTTCCATTGTCAACGGCTTGCATGCCTGGGCGAGTGACCATACTAACATCTCCCCAACCAGTTGCCACTATCTTCTTAGGGGGTGGTCCAGGGAGCATCTGAGATGGGTCTTCAGCTGGTGGCTGTGGAGTATTGCTTGATGCATTGCTTCCTGTCTCCATGGCATCTTTCTGTGGAGGACTCGATCTATCTGTGCTAAAACCAGGAGTAGAAGGTGGTCCATGAGATCCAGGCTGACCAGGAGGTCCCATGGCTTGGCTACCTGGAGGTCCTATAGCTTGGCTCCCAGGTGGTCCAAGTGGGCCTGGTCCTCCAGGCATTCCAGATGATGCACTTGTTGTAGGTGGTTGACCCCAACCTGGATCCTGGTTATCATTTCTCTCTTTTGGTGGTCCCCAGCCAGAAGTCTGAGAGCTTGTGGGTGGTGCTGAGGAAGGTGGCTGATTTCCCCAAGATGATTCTGTTGGAGTTTGTGGAGGGTTTGGTTTACCCCAAGCAGACTGTTTTGGCTGTTCAGCCTTCTCCCACTGTCGGTCTGATGCAGGTTGAGAGCCCCAGCCTGATGTCCCAGACTGGTTTGAACTAGGTTGTTGAGGGGCCTTACTGTCCCATTTCATTTCCTGGTTGACTGGTCTCTTTCCCCACGGTGTCTTCACCAGTGCTGCAATCGAAGCCTGATCTACAGGAGTTGTTTCTCCAGGATTCATTCCCCTGTGATCAGGGGCTCCCTTGCTGGCTGTCTGAGCCCAAGAGCCATTTCCTGGTGGCTTGCCCCAACCAGACTGTCCACCATCTGGTTGGTCTTTTTTCATTCCTCCAGGTCCAGGAGGTTGATTAGGCTGGTTGCCCCATCCTGATTGAGGATTGTTCCATCCAGGAGTAGCCGGTTGTTCTTTGTTTCCCTCTTTGTTCCATCCTGAAGGTGGTCCTGGAGGGGGTCCACTAGTTGGAGTAGTTGAAGGTCTACCTCCCCATCCACTTGTCGCTTCAGAAGGAGGAGGTTTACCCCATCCTCCAGTGCCAGTAACTTCATTTGGATTTTGCATTGGGTTGTTACCACCCCATCCTCTGGTGCTGGTGGCTGGCATGCTGTTTCCACCACCCCATTGCTTGTTTTCTTGACCACCTGATTGTCCTGAAGGGTCTGCACCCCATCCACCCGAGGACTGTTGAGGAGCACCCCAAGCAGATGTCCCTGTAAGCGTTGATGGACCAGGTGGATTACTGGATCCCCAAGAAGAACCTGTAAACAAATGGAAACGTAAAAAAATCATATTCTTTACTTAATCATTTTCATTTTTCCTGAAATTCCCTAATGAATGATACAGAGTGATCACATATCTCTCAGTGACCATTGGAGATCATGTGATAGACCATTCAGGGATTTTAATGAATTCTAGTCTAAGATTTTGATAGCAGAACAGTGCAGTGGTAATATTATACCTCAAGCAAAACCTTTGTAAGATTATGTGCCCACCAGTCTCTGCCATAAAAACCAGGGCAGTCAATGGTAACAAAAATGGATGACTCAGGCATAAGACCATACACCACCAAACTATGTTGAGCTAAAATCATATTTGAACAACATTTTATGTGAAACTTGTTCAGCTAATATTTCCTATTTGTTAACTTGGAATATCAGGATGACTGCTGTCGAGTTATATTAAGGAAAGTATTGACATCATAAATAGGACTAGCACAGAGATATAGAAGATAATTCTTTCTTCACCACTGATCTATATTCTTCCTTCAAATAACCTTTAACCCATGCAGGGTTGGGCTAAATTACTTTTTCTTTTCAATTAAATTACATTTTGTTCAATTACAATTACCAATTACTTTTGACTATTACAATTTTAATTATTTTCGATAAGAGTTATGAATGAAATAAATTTGTATTGTGTATGAGCTAGCACCACCTACTTCAACTTAAATTACAGAAAAAATGATAAGATGAAGATTTATGTTAAGAGCACGGATTCTGCCTATTACACTCTTTGATGCTGAAGCAGTTGACATGAAACAGGTCATGAAATCAAATCATGAGTTTAGCAAAGTAATTGACCATTACAACTACAATTACTCAAAAACAAAATGTAATCAATCATATAATTGATCAATTACCTTGTAATTGAGCCTTACCCTGATCCCACCTATTTGCTAAAAAGTAAGCATACCTTGGGCATTGCTGGTGACAGTGGATGAAGTTGGAATTTGTTGCTGTGGCTCTTGTCCATTGCTAGCAGACCCTCCTTCATTTGCATTGCCGCTGTTTCCGTTCCCATTACTCGGGGCACTCCCACTGCTCTGTGAAGTGGGCACGGGCGGGTTACTCTCTGCACTAGTGGGAGTGGAGGCCGGCTGGGGCTCCATCCCGTTCTGATTGGCACTGGTGTCCCAGCCTGAGCTCTGAGACGTAGATGGGTTGCTTGCTGAGGTAGTAGACGGTGCTGAAATGGGGTTGGTGCCCCCGAAGGGTAGGGACCCCTTACCGCCTGGCTGCGGGGTTGTAGGGGTGCCCCACACTGAGGAACCACCACTGTGCCCGTTGCTGGTGGAGTTCTGAAAGAGACCGGGATGGAACGGCGAGGAGGAGGAAGTGCTAGATGGGATACCACCCCAGCCGCTGGATGTAGGGGTGGATCCACTGCTGCTGCTAGACCCCCAGATGGAGCTCATTACGCCACTTCCAGATTGACTGTTGCCTTTTCCATTGTCTTGGCTCATAGCAGATTGGCCATGGCCTGTAAAGAGAGGAAAAATAAAACAATTCCAAATTATGATCATATTGCTTTCTCATTCACTGACTGATGTCGCTCGCTCTCTCTCTCTCTCAGCTGCTGGATGTAGGGGTGGATCTGCTGTTCCTGCTGCTAGATCCCCAGATGGAGCTCATCACACCACTTCCAGATTAACTGTTGCTTTTTCCATCGTCTTGGCTTATGGCAGATTGGCCATGGCCTGTAAAGAGAAGAAAAATAGAACTCTTTCTTCTCTCTCACTCTCTCTGTACATCTTTCTCTTCCTCTTTCTCTTACTTTTCTGTCTCATAATTCATATCCATTGTGTTGTGCAAGTTTTTTCCAATAGAAAACCAATGAAGGGCATTCTTATATTGAAGCTAGAGATACATGTAGGACTTACTTGGATCCATTGGAGTCCAACCGCTTGAGGTGACTGGTCCATTGGGCCAGGCGCCCTTCTGGCTTTCACTCCACTGACTCATATTTATTGCTGGAATCAAAGAAAGCAAACTCAAATGAAATATTCAGAAATGACCATTATACTAGTAAACACTTCCTACAAAATTCTACCAAAGAGAATCTTGCTTATTAATGGTCTATATTCTTTTATTTTTATTTAAGGAACCGAGTTTGACATCAAGTACTAGTACAGTGTCAGAAAATTTAAACAGGCAAGATTCAAGTCTATTGTTGAGTGAAAACCTACTATCACCAAATGCAACTCGTCTTCTTTCTTATTTTTTGTTGGGGGGGGGTAAAACTGATTATGCAATATTTGTTAGGAAGTCTTCTTACTTTTGAGTACATTATACAAATCCCTCACCCTTAACCATCTTTACCATTTACTCTGCAATACTGACCTGGGTGGTGTTTCATAAAGCTGTTCGTAAAGTTACGAACGACTTTACACACGACTGGAACATATTCTCAGGTCATATCTCAATTACATAGAGATATCACATAGCACAAGAAAGGATCACCAGTCGTGCGTAAAGTCATCCGTATCTTACGAACAGCTTTATGAAACACCCACCAGGATATAATTTGCTAAATTAAATTACTTAACTGGCAGATGATGTAGGTTATTAAGCTTTCACTATTTAAGGTTTAATCCTTTTATAAGGATTAAACACAATAGCCCAGCAGGCACTATTAAGTTTCTTTACATTCAATCTAGGCTTGGCTAAGCTTCAGTGCATTCTCAAATTATAGTGATAGACAAACAAGAACTCAACTGATTTAGTTCAATCAATATAAATATAGCTCTTTGAAGGGGTTTGTGTTGCAAAAAATAATAAACATGTGCTCTTTCTCCATAAATTATAGCAAAATACAGAAGTACACAAATCAAAGGTATGTTATTTTTATATTAGTCTAGAAATAACCAAGGTGGGAATGTTGTAATCATATATTTTCCATTATTTACTTTGTAAATTTAGAAAATGAATGATAAATGGAAGCTTGTCAAAAAGGCCATTACTAACAAGAATAACCAATCAGACAAGATAGAATGAAAGAAAAGGTTAAAGCTCCTTATTTTCAATAAGACAGGAATTCCTGTTTCCTGACAACTCCATGTAATTGAAAGGCTTCTATTCCAGATAACTGGAAACAGAGGTCATTTCCGATTTCATGAATGTTATTAGAGCAAAAGAAAAAATAGAGAAAAAACCTCATGGAGGGAAATGGAAAAGAGAGAGAGAATAAGCGATGGCAGGCTCCAAGCATGTTTTAAAAGGAATTATGGCATCACACTTGCAGAACCATTTGATAATTAAATTCTAAGTGTGAGAGGGTGTGTTAATCTGGGTCTAAAAGACACTTAAAAGAGGCAGATGGATTCCTGCAGGTTCCAAACAAGTTTAAAACGGTACTCACCTGATGAATTATGATTAAAGACGCTTTCAGAAAGGTGATTGGTGGACTCTACCTGCGAGCCCCCACACTCCTGACGGTGATACTGCTCGTGATTTTCCTTCCTTTCTCCTCTTACTTTGGCTTGATCAATATCTACCCAAGAAAAAAAGGGAGGATAACAAACCTTGCTTTTAATCCATCATACTCTATGTAAACTACACAATCATTTTTCATATTATTTAACACCAGAAGGCTGTAAATCAACGATTTCACACAATATGACAGTCCTTCTAGCTCCAAATGGATAATTTATTCATGAGATAATGAATAATGATGAATCCCTTTAAATTACATTGATAAACATGTGAACCAGATGCTCTAACTCAAATCCAAATCCAATAATTTTCCAATACTTCAGAATATGAATAAATTCATAAGAGGTAAACAATAAAATATATAAATGTTTTTGCAGAGCTCTGCATCAGTCAATCCTCAAATCATCAAGGAGTGTCAAGGAAGTTCATCTGTGATAAATACCATGCACACCATATTGAGCGTAAAAAAGATAGTCTGTGTGCTATTCTGAGGCACTTGAAAATTTGATTTATAAAAATAAATACTTCCTGAAGTTGGTGACGGGATGCCAAGCAAACCAAGAAAAGAAAAACATTCATCAATGAGTAATCTTTCACTTTTTCTTTCTCCCTTTTATTTCTTGCAACTAAAACCATTTTCTTAAGCACTTCATGACCTATCATTAATATTGTTATTCCTATTACATGATCATCTGCCCAATTATCATTATTTTCACATCTGTAAATACAGTAAATGGTTCGTTTTGAAACAAGATATTTGGAGTATGCCAGCAATTAAAATTTTCTAAAAAGAAATTCTGCTATTGAGATTTTGACGAAAAACAATTCATACCCGAACTGAAGTGATAATTACCTTTGGCTTTTTGTTGTGCACAGGCAGTCTGTAATATTCATAAGGGAAAAGAGAGGAGAGAAAACATGAGAACGGTGAGTGATTAAAGATAAATACCAGTTGTGGTAACGATAACAAAATGAGTTCAAACAGAATCCAATGAAGTTGCCACCAAAGTGTCTGTATGTATCAATAAAAAAATATGTGTCATATAGCTCTGGAAGAAAATAATTGCTGTGAAATGAGCAAAATAAGCACGGGAATTCCATCAAATGTCGGGTATTTTTCAAGGCAATATTAATACACTGTCCCACATATGCTTTTCTGTGTTATTGATCATCAGAATCATAGATTTGGAGCTAAGATTTCATGATTTTACAAAGATAAGTTTGCATTAATGAACCAGATCTACACAATTAACTTTGATTTAAAAGACTTCCTATGAAATAATTGTTTGCTGCAACTCATGTCCTTTACCTTTAAGATTAGAGAGATGTGGGGAGGAGGGAAGGGGATGGGGTCAGTATGAGAGGATGGAGAATGAGAAGGGAAAAGGAATATTGGAAGAGTGAAAATTTATCAAGTACAATACATTGTCACAGAAAATGGCATGTACAGCAAGATGAAGTGTGCATTGAAACCCACATTAATTAATACATCACTCTAGAATTCTTTTGTGTCCATACTCTAGGACCCATTACGCACTAGGATTATTAATCATAAATATGACTTGCATTATCTAGTTCTTTAGACATGTTGTCTCATTGAATTAAAACAAAAAAGAATCATTGCACAGGGAAAGCAATATTGTAGGAAGATTTACTTGGTGGCAAATGACAAGAGACGTTCAACATCCTGTAATAAAGCATCCCTCACTCATTCAGTGTCTGGCTCATCAAAAATTCATAGCCAACCGCAATCAAACAACCCATTACAAGCAGACACACAAAAGCACAACCAGCCATTAACAAATGCATTTCTTTATCAGCCCCTGGCAAGGTACATGTATACCTGCCTCAGTTATAAAGCATGGGGGGGGGGAGCAATCTGTAGATGGGAATGGGGTAGCAAGGAAGAATGGACAGAAATGATGTCTTTGCTGATCATATTCTTAGCATCAACTCTTCATTGTATACATAAGCCTACACGTAACATGCACCCCTTTTAATCTATCTTTCCCCCCATTGAAATGCACTTTTTTAATCTAAATCAATGCATAGCTCCATGATACTTTGATTCGTGTGTAGTAGACTGTTATTTAGAGCCAAGAAGCTGTTCTATTATGCAATCATTTCTTGCATGATCTCAGAAATAGATAAAACAATGGAACCATCGAGTATGGTAAAATGGCCTGTTAACAGCCTGAAAATAGCCTTTTTCTAACTCAAAGTACATTAGACTTCATATGCAAAGTTAACTGTACTATATTCAGCTATCATACATGAAACTCACATTACCAAGGCCTGCATTACCTGTGAACAAATTGTTCAATGTCTGCGAAGAACTATCAATTTACAACATACATGTATTGAGAAATACAGGGAATAGAGAGGAAATGTGGATTACACTCTTAGCATAAAAAGAGTTTAATGTCATTACAATGCCATCTGACAATATTTCCTGATGTTAAATATTGCTGTAATACAACATTGCTAGCATGTTCGACCATGTTCAATTGCAACATTCCAATTAACCTAGAGGCAATTTCCATATCTTCAGGGACATACATTATTTTATCTGTTTGCCAATTGAGACAGCAAGCGCAGTGCAGTCTTCCCTGCATTCATGCACGCCAACGCAGCATTTGATGCCCTGCGCAATGTTTGCACATTAATAATTCAACCCCCTGATCAATTACATGGTGTGGTAAGAGATAAGGTCAGGTTGTATTGCATTTCTGTTTGCAGAGATCCAGTGACTTGGGAATTAGAATACCAGCGCGGTTGTCACTGCAGCAAGCCATAGGACCCCATATCAAAGGAACCTCCTTCATATCAAGTTACGGCCTTTGCTTAATCAAGCAATCCTCTTTCCCCGCCATTTTATACCTCATCAATAATGGCCTCACCACCATAACATTGACAAATGCGTGAAATCTCTACACTCCGCAACCATGCATACACACTAAAACCCAGAGACTGTCAGTCATAAATCACTTAATCTATCATCAAGTCAGGCAAACAGAGAATCTAAATCCATTCAATATCATTTAAAATATTACCAGGGTAGCCCATCCAGCTGCTATTCCAGCTTTCATCTGCCACTGGGACAAACCCTCACCACACTTTGTGTGTGTTTGCTGCTTTAATACTCATTCAAAACCGCACATCACTGACAAGTTTGATATATCACTTAATCTCCAGAGTAAGTAAGCCTTTAAACAATATACAAACCTGCAAAATATGATATCAATGATACAGTTTCAAGGGTAGTGTTTTAAAGGGAAAGATCACACATCTATGAAATCAGGTGAGTTTTTACGATTAAGAAGTAATGCAGACAAGCTAAAAAGTGTGATCACAATTGCAAACAATTTTTTAAAAACTTTTTTTCATCTGTTGTTTTGATTTGGAATATTTTTCTTTACCACTCACTGAATTAACATTCAAATAAATCACAAAGAAGCATTAAATGTAGTCTCATGAAAGTCTATTTGATTGTTTGACATCCCACATCAAATTTACAGTAAACCCATGCCTTTTTTCCTGTATTTTTTTCTCTCTCCAAATTGCACCTTGACCCCACACGCATCAGTCAATAATCACTTCTTTCAAAGATCAATTCAAGCATACAAACATTCATATACTGCACATACATAAAACCCATGTACAACTGCACACATGATAGATGGGTAAACATATAACCACCACAACACGACCCAATATTGATTTAAGCGGGGCTTTAACTACTGCATAATTTTCTCTTATTTAATCAGAATGTCACTTTCATACTAAAATACAATCCACCTGATCTAATAGCACTCAATAAAGATGAAAAAAAAAATGTTCTCATAAAACACTCTTTTTTTCTGATTACCACATATTATTGTAAAGACCACATTACCCCATCCCATTTACTTTCTCCTCTAGTAATACACTAAACAATCCTAAGCACTTTGTACTATCAATATTGAATACCTCAAGCAAATGTGAAATAAGTAAAACAATACCTACATAAAGCTTCTGATGAGATCATTTGAGCAAATTACAGATTGAAATTAAATATTATTGGATAACCAATATTCAAATTTTTTGATGAAGTTAGAATAGTCAACACCTAAATCTAGGAAAATGGCTAACATGTTTTTAAAGGTCATATTCATAGGTGAAGTTCACACTCACATCAAGTTTGTTTAGATATAAAGAGGAAAATAAAAGGAGTATATTAAGAAATGCTTGGCAAAACTTCATCAAAACCAACTGAGTTTAGAATCTTGAAAGTTTTGATTCTTGTGACATCATGTGCGAACAGTTCCCCCATAAAATGCTTCATTTTTCTAAGAAATTGAAAACAATTTTATCTACTCCGTGAATTATCACTTCATCAGACATGTTATTTCAGACAACTGAGAAACTACTCCAGTCATCTTTAAAGATGAAAAAAAAGTGAATTTATGGGATTTTCAAATTCTGTTTTCACAGACTTTGATAATGATTATGATAATTTGCATGTATATATTACTTTGTTTTAAATATGGAAAAAATATATATTGAACCTATCTTGATTTATATTGTTTGTATAAGTTTTTATTTGCAAATGTCATTTTAAACAACCATTTTATTTTGTTCTTTTAAAAATGAAATAGAACAATTTGAAAATTGAAATATGGGGCTGCTGCTTGCATGTGATGTCACTTGGAAAATAAAACCATGAAATGCGTAATATTAAACAGTAATTCTACTACGCACAAGCAAATATAGATTAATCTTACCTCATTGATGGTATCTCGATGTGTGTGTGAGACTGCGTTCTGAGAGGCTTGTCCAATCCCTTTGACTGGGAATGAAGATGACCTCTTACTATCAACCTTGACCCTACAATATAAACCATACATAGTATACCATCACAATGGGATAGACAGTTTTATGCCCATGTTGACAAGCTACTGTCTGGTCAGGAATGGGGCTG
This sequence comes from Lytechinus variegatus, assembly GCF_018143015.1. NCBI lineage: Eukaryota > Metazoa > Echinodermata > Echinoidea > Temnopleuroida > Toxopneustidae > Lytechinus > Lytechinus variegatus. The sequence continues at coordinate 22,811,097 of NC_054749.1, forward strand.
AGGTTATAAGGAATTGTTCAATTAATGAAGGAATAAAGGCATGTTGCTCTCTTTGGTAGCTTTAATGACTGGCTAAATACTAGAAAAAGGAAACTTGATGTTTACTGCATGCGTTTTCAATCCAGATGTAAAAGCAAATTATCAACTGATTTGATATTGTTTTCAATGACCATTTTTGGCTGATGATATATAAATACATGTAAGTACGACTAATGAATTTAGGATAAACAAGCTTCTCCTACTTGCATATATCAAAGGACACACACATTTTTGCTTCCATTCTGACACAGCACCAAATGACAAGGAATGACTAACAAGTAGGTCTACATGAACTAGAACTTCACTACTATGGTAGATTTTGAGACAAACCAACGAAAGAGAACCCCAGCTAGCAATTAATAGTTCTTACTGGTCTTGATTAGTGGTATTTCCGGATACGCTGTGCTGCGCTTCCTCAGAGTTGAACACGGATTCTGTCTTGACCTGGTAATGCAATGAATAACACATTTACAAGAATAGACAGACAGGCGCTCAAGCATGTACATGTATTTTCAAGGAATGCAATATAAAGATATTTGGAGGGTTTGCATATATGCTTTCTAAAACAGCCTTGAATAATATTTTGAAAATGCACATATCATACCAAAACATGATTACCCCAAATTGTATAAGGTACACGCTTGGAGAATATTTATAACTGTCTCATTTGCATGCATGCGTTTCACCTTCCTTCACTTTATAAATATATATAATTGGATGATGGAAAAATGCATGTTTCAAGTGCTTTCAAGCAATATACTGATGCGTCTATTTCCACTCATCTAATAGGCCTAATTGCTGATAATCAAGTTTGAAGTGATACATGAAACCAATGGAATGGACCTTGGAGAATTAAAGAAACAAAGAACACATTTAACATCATGATATCTTTGAAATAAATGCCATACATGGTGATACTTTTAAGCTAGCTGCTTCATGTTACAATGATACAATGAATGAAGAAACAGCTTAATATCCAGGGCAGAGGGTACTGCAATTTGAAGGTGCCTTCAGCGATTGGTGCGTTGCCTGAACCTCTTACAGCTGAAGCATCACCAAGGCAGTGAGGACTGGTGAGGGGGCTTGAGAGCAAGCCTCAAGGAATGAGTCATCTATTACAACAGCTTTAGGAAGGGGAGCAGACAATGCATAATGTAGCAAATTCGATGTGGATTAGAAGGGCAAACCGTAAGTGCATATTGCACACCAGATGCAAAACCCAAGATCAAATTTAGAAAGCAATATTCAAGACAAGCAACCCGAAAAAGGATATGCCTATAATTTCAAATGGTAGGCTCTGACAGGCATTTTATTTTATTTTATTCTTCCTCTTCTTTTCTATACTGATAAGCATTTTTACATATTCTACTCCTGAACTTGTTAGAGATGAATAGCCATAATAAAATGGCTAACAAACTGCACAATGCACATTGCACGATAAGTGACTGATATGCTGCCAAAGACACTTGTCTCAAATTGAAGGCAAATAGGCAATACACAATTAGACTACAGTGTATAATGATCTCATGAATGATACATTGTATCAAACCATAAGGAAAGAGAACAAAAATGCTATATCATGCAACTTTCCAATGTAATATTTAAAAAAGTCTTGTATAGAAATAAATACAACATGAAAAAAAATATGAAAACCTAAATTTAAAATAAAAGAATCACACACAAAATAAATTAGGTGAAAAAATAAAATGTTTTATTACAAAAAAAAGACACCCACCTGACTTTTGGTCTGGCCAACTACTTGATCCTGAATACACTCTTGCTTGTTTGTAACCTTTGAAGGACTTCCCTGATATAAACAAAGACAAAAAGAATTTCATTACATATATTGATAACAGAAAAAAAAAATCCTCAATATATTAGATATATTAACCAATATATCTAAATGCGTACCTTTATGTATATATATCTTCATCACAAAGTGATGGTTCCAATTTTGTATTTTCTTACTGTCTGGTCCCTCTCTTCATCTCTCTTTCATTGAGACAGTCACCTTTCTTAAATTTCATTTAACATGCTTGTCACTTTCTGCATACTCTACGTCATTCCATTTAGTCAAGTATATATTCAGCTTTCTTATGTAATGTAAATTATGTGTTAACTCTTACTCTATGTATTGTACCTTATGAATTGTACCTGTTCAATCAATATTGTGTATTATCACCCTGCCTATTGCCAGTGAAGGGGAGTTTGTCCCATAATCATTGGCAGAGGACCTGGGTTTATTGTAACTTCTCTATTTGACTATGAAATAAAGATGATTTATATATATGAGAATTGAAACTCAAATGAAAGAAGAAAAAGTAGGTCTGGTAGATTCAACCAATAAGGCTTCAATGAAGGCCTAATGGCAAAAGAATAACAGTCTAATGTTCATTTTTTTAGTTACTGGTAATGATAATTAGGGAAGTGTACAGTATTTATTTTTAAAAATGAAATATGGCTTCAATAAAGGCTTTGTCAGAAACATTTTCTATTAAGGACAGTGTGGGAGGAACATTGAGATCAAAGAGGACAATGCAAAAATAGAAATCGCTTCGAGTGAGAAAAAAAATTAAGTCACAATATTTTGTGCAACACACGCACAAACAAAAGAATCAAATTGGAACTTATTTTCAATTTTATATTTTAAAAGGGGCACATGAAACGAAACATAGAGACAGAGTACATTCTAGCCACAAGGAAAACACAAGAACAAATATTGGAAAGGTCAGGTTTTTTGCTTTTGTATTCTTTGCTTTTTTCTTTGAATCTAAATTATAACATACACTGCAGTTGTAGCATAAATCAAAATTCTATAAGAAACATTAACGAAGTATAAGTGGCAGAACTAGACAAATTAAAATAACTGTACATAGAAAATAATATTCTATCAAGTGATTTTTATGAGATGCAGCATCGTGAACAGATCAATCAATTCTTTTCTTCATTACAGAAAAAAAAAATCAATCTTCTATTTCGCGCGAGGATTCTTGGTGGCAAAAGCGAGGAGGAAAAGGGATGAAAGCTGGGTAATTATGAAAGCGTCAGGTTTGCGACACTTTCTCCCCCTGTCTGCCTCATACAGTGTCCCCAGGCGCTGACATTATGACATGCTGTTGCCCATTATTGCACTGGGCCAGTGCGTGTGGCAGACGGGCCATGAATCGATTTGTTGTGTCGTGCAGGAGGGAGATGAAGCAGAGAAGGAAATGTCAAGAAAAGTCAGAGTGGTTCAGGCACCTCATGTCAAGGCAGTGGATGCTTGTGCATGCATACAATGAATATAAATACAACCTCCCCAGTCTCCATCAACAAAATACAAACATATTAGTAAACAGTAGGCTGCAAATAATGAGGGCATGAAACACACAAAATTTCATGAAATTACATGCTATATTTTACATTTAATGAAGCTCTATCCGCAAATATTAGGACTGACTTTTTACGACCGACTTTTTCATATTCAATTTTTTCAATGGGATAAAATTTCAAAACATTAACACAGATGGTTCAAAGATTTTTAGAAGATAAATAGAGTATTTGCACATATGAAAATATCCTGCATATTCAGAAAAAGCTGTCTCCCTGAAGTTCAATACATGTCTGTGGATATTGCATCTCTTTCGCCTTTCAATATGCACACGCGTACAACCATGCAGACGGTCTGGGGAATTATTCTGCCACCACCTTGCCTTGCACACAGGGCTTAGGTTGAATACAGCCTGGGGGCAGTATTATCTTCTGCAGTCTTCGACGAACTAGAACCCATGTATTGACAAAGCCACTTAAGTCCTCCCTGTTCCCTATAATCCTATATTGCTCAAACAGAGCAAAAGCAGAATAGTGATCAATGCTACAGATATTGAACTCCTGGGAAGTCCCTCTTGATTGAGACAAATAAGTCAACAAAAAAAAATATTTCTACATTTGCCATGATGCTAATGCCATTTGAAATTAAGGTTTCATCTTTTGTTCTTTTTCATCCCCCCCAAGTAAAAATTGAAGTTGGCGTGTTATAAAGTTATAATAAGGTTGAAATTGAAATTCCGGTTCAAAATAACTCAAAGTACATATGTACAAGTATTTCACACAATAGGATATAAACATGAATTTACTGTACAGTAATACATGTAAACCAGTTTATTGCCTACAGTGACACACAAATGAGCACCACAATGGCTGCAACAAGTTTTGTAGAAGGGGCAAATTTTTGGAGCATATTTTCTCTTTTAATTAACCATGCTGGTTGGTAAAATTTCTTGAGTTTTACATATATTTAGCGTTGCTTTGGTGCATTTTTCATCAGAGTTGATTTAAGAGCCATTATTATAAGTCTGCTTTACCTGTATTAGACTGAATATGTTAGGAGTCGCTTGACTGGTGGGCTCTGAATCCTGCACCTGCTGCGGGGTTGGACACCCGTTCAAATTTGGCGTACTCTCGTGACTTTGGCTTGAAGATGATTCAAGTACTCTGCTCTGGCTGTTATCTACAAGAAAATGTGATTTGAAAGGAATTTGTCATAACTTCTGCTTCCTAAAAAAAATTATTGTAAAGACATGTATAAATATGCAACAACCCCCTCCCCCCCAAAAAAAAAATTAAATATATATACATGTATATATATATCAAAGACAAAGAAAAAAATAATTAAAATATTTTGTATCATTTTGTCCCTCAATGATATCTTATTTTCATATCATAAATGAGGGTCATGTAAGATACATCAAGGAAACATCTTTTTCTATTAATTGTAAGAAATCTTTTAAATAACTCAAATAAAACCATGGGCTCATTATAATCAAGTAGTTAATTTGAGCAAGCCAAAGATTATCTTGATCTTGCTGATGACTCAAGGTATCTATGATAGATATCAGAACTTGATCTTTTCCAGACTTTACCAAAACAACTCAAAATGTTGGTTTAACATTAAATGTAGTCTCAAGTGTGGTATATATGTCTCAAGTGTGCAAGTACAGCACATGACATCACGTTTAGACTAAATAAACTGAGTAAAATGTAAATTTTTCCTGACAGCTCATGTTGGCAGTATCCTCGCAGTGAGGACAGGTGGGGCTGTAAGATGATACGTCACGTAATAAACCCCCTTCTCTTATTTCACTCAGCCTCCCCAGGAGAACCTCGCCTAATGTTGTCCTCTCTCCTTACGCCACCTCAAGAGCATCATCATCATCATACACACTGCAAGCACATTTGCCCCCCCACCCCCATGTTTAAGAATTTCCTGAATGTTTGTTATTAAACATAGGGCAATAGAGACCCACTCCGTCCCCTCCCACACACACATACAACAACAAAATGTAATGGGCAATGTGTAATTGTACAGGGTTTTTCACAAATGAAAATGTATCTATAAAAAAATGTTTAATATAAAAGAGACAGTAATTTTCAAAAACTGTTTCTTGGCTGTGTGAATAAGCGTTTGGCTATCTTGAAGTTATCTCAAAATTATGTTTAAAATCACATAGGGCCTACATGTTTTTCTTGAACAGCATGCAACTGGTTTCCTAGAAATCAGAATTTTAGTGAAATTGTGTTGAGTGGTCATTCCGCAAACATACAGAAAACAAATTTCATAAGACAATAAAGACATCTTTCCTGTATTATTTCTGTTCCATGACAACTACACCCAATGGAGTATAAAAAAGGGGTGGGAAACACGAGACAAAACAATGACAGAAGATCCAATGTTTAGACGCTCAATGTGTCGAAGTCAGACATTTGTAGCTCTGATCCTATTACATGTACCAGCGTGGTGGATGGCTGGTAAACATGTTTAGGTTACATCGTCTCTTAATCAGATGTGCATTTCCAGACACATTACTGTTCTATTTTTCTCCTATGTCAGACATGGGGATAGCGTCTTCATACTTCATTGGGATATTGCATGCAAGTTCATTTGCTGAGACTGCATTCGGATGGAAAGCAAACGACCCATATCTTCCCTTTTAATCAGAGGCATCTTGTCTCCCCATTGCCGAGAGGTTACTAATGTATTTCAATGATGGTATCTGAGCTTGTATCCTGCCTTTGTGAAATTACTTGTGACAAGGGAGCACAAAACTAGCCTATGATGAGAGTAGAAGGATAAAATCTCTATACAGTTTACAGGGCAAAAGATAAGTTAAGAAAAGAAGGATCGATACAAGGATCTTTACTCTATTATTGATTTTATATAGTTTTAGAATGACTTTCGGTAAGACATGCAAGTGGGACTAAAATACTTTTGGACAGGAAAGAACGAAATTTGTATAAAAACTTGCATATTGGAAGGAGTTCAATTCCAAGTGCCGATAACGATGTCAACATTTAAAATTCAGTGTTTGTCAGAACTGATTAGGAAAACGGTTCCCGAGGGTCCAATTCTCGCCAAATTCAATCAAGCGTTTTCCATAATAGTATGCATGTTCAGTTTCCTCCTGATAAATGGTAGTGTGTCCTGAAAGTCGGGCACAGTCGATGTAATATTTAAAGACTTTTCACAGACTATCAACAAATGCTTCACACTGTCTCCACACGGTTTACCTTCCAGGTCAATGTTCTCTTTAAATATTTACTACAAATTCAAAACCACAAGCAAGCTAAAAAACTTATTCATATCATAATTCTTCTTCATGTACCCCTTAAACTAGGAAGTCCACCTTAATGTCATGTTGCCTATAACAGAATTTCTAAAAATACAACTAACATACATGCACTAATGAAAAGTTTGTGAAACCATAGATCTGCAAAACATGTTGCAACGTCACATCTAAGCAACTCCTTCCTAAATGAAATACAATTTCTATACATTTCCTATGCTCAATGGTTCATGGTGATCAAAATTTTCAATAAAGTGAGTGTGATATATTGCAAACACAAGTAAAACCATTTCCTTTTTTTTTTAGGGAAGGAATAGCATTTTACATTAAATGGAACAGCTGCTTGCATGTCATGTCATTAAATCAAAATTTACAATTCATCACTGTGTTATTAGTTGACAAATTTATAAAATATCTCCATTAATATGTTTAATTTTGCAACTTTTTATTAATATTCGCTTGCCATTCAGAGTGGAGTTTTCCTTTAAGTCATAAAGCAGGATATCAGGACAGGAAATCTGACATTTGTGCTGGAGGAATTGACAACCCTACAAGAGCAGGAATCAGACTGAGGTCAACCCAGGAAGCTCAAACACAACAACACAAACCACATATTTCATTTCCAAAGAATCCTAACTAAAGAAACTATTGACAATATAACTGCAAAGATTGCTTACTAATATACCTGCACCTAAATCATGAAACCTTATTTAGACTTTGTATGATGTGTACACCACAACATATTTCTTTGGAAAGCACTTCCATTACCAAAGTCGTTACATACAGGCATACATGAATAAACAGAGCATCAATTGAAAATATGTTTAGGCGTTCATGTGCATGTAATATCACACATATTCTTCTCAATTTCAATATATAATGGTAAACACTAGTCTTTACATATCTGAAGCAAGTAATGTTGATGAAAACAGTACCAGTGAGGCATACTCTAAATTTTGTACCTCTCCCCCATTCCCATAATACTACGCAGGGGGGGGGGGGTACTAAAAACTGCCATTGATTATCCAACTTCATTCCTGAAATTGAATTTTGGTTGCGATGAATTGTTAAAATAAGATAATGAATAAAGAGTAAACCAGATAAAATTCCTTGTGAAATTTCAATTATAGATTGAAATTGATTGATAAATTCAATTTATTTGGTGTCATCCTGATGGTTGACAGAAAAAGCAATTGAATTGAGAAGATACATTTGGTTTACCATTTGTCGGGGGAAGAATTATTTAGTTTCATAATTTTTTTGTCATGTTATTTTTTATCATTATTATCATTTGGTTGTTTTTCAGAAAAATAAAGAGATTCCTCTCTTAATAGCACATTTCATGGCTGGACTGATTAAACCTTGTATCTCAAAATTTAAATATTTTGATGACAGCTCAGCATAAGCTGGATTTTAGAGTTATAACAAGGGTAGAAATCTTCTCTTGCCCGACTTAGTTCTTCACAGGTATCAGGAAACTTTTTTCAAACAATATGAGACTGCTACTATTGCTATATTCTTAAAATAGAGCCTTTTCTAAACTACCCTCAATTTTTTTTTTTAGATCTATACAGGGTTTTATAAGCCCTGCCACGATGTACATAATGTTATGTTGAGCTATCTAGGTACCAACAAAAAATTAATATCATTAACTGCTCACCTTTGAATGTGAATGAAACAGCATCCTTAAACACATGAAGAAGTATCTGTTAGAAGATTGAAAAGTGGTAAAAAAAAAATTGATAGATTCAGTCATTCAGATTTCTGAAGAACCATGAGAGTTTCACCTCATCATGTTTTCAACATTCTTATATTCATAGGTGTATTTTTTTAACAGGAGGAACTGAAGAATATGTACCTTACAACCTGGAAAATGCATGTATTTTAGTACTAATTTTCTCTTTAGATTACAATGATATACACTATTGCAAATTGATATTTACTCTTTAAAAATATATGTATACATGCAAATAATGTAAACAATACTATGGTAAAAGATTGAAGATATCTAAACAGAATGTGCATAAAGCAATGTGTAATGGGGTACAAATATTTTTTTTTTCAAAAGGTTGCAGATATAGGATACATTTTTTACTCCCAGGTAATAACTGTGGGCCACTCAATGTTTCGATCAAATGTCTTAACATTAAATAATAAATCATGTGATATCAGCTACATGAGATCTGTGTATTTTCATGATAAAAAGAGAAGGAGTTGCCAATTCAAATACTCAATATAACACCAATCACCAAAACAACCCATTAAAAGCTCCAAGTACCTGACTGTACTTTTTTATGCCCTGCCATCGACAGGCATGTGATTTTTCATCAATACTTTTATGATTAGTATTATGGATACGCAACAGGCCATGAAGTTTACATGTATGGATTACACCGTCAATCCTATAAAAAAAATCCCCACCTGCATTATGAGAGTCACAATAAACAAACTAATGGATGCCATGCATTATTCTATTAATAGATTCATATTTACCTCATCATCACTCTGCCCTTTGTACTTCTCAGCTGTGGTTGGGGAAACAGAATTAAATGTGGATAAAATAGAATTAATAAATGAACGCTAACCACACCAAAGTGTGGGCCTCTCACGTCTGGGACCAATTGTAAACAATGATCACATATTTTTCTTGACTGTCGTCTCTGTAGAACAAAGTCCGCTATAAAAGGGTGTGTTACATCTGTAGAACAAATGGATGTACAAGATTGGTCTCGACTCGGTTCTATTTTCCTTGCTTAAAAAATATGGACGGTAATTTTCAAATTATCAAGAGCTGTGTTCAATTTAAAAATCAGTCTTCAATTATTGAAAATTATGTCATGTGTCTATTACATGTGAATTGTGGGCTGTAATTACATTAACCACATTCGTTTTATATGGTCCAAATGCTATAAATACACTTGCACAGAGTATTTTTTCTAAATTAATTCAAAAGTCCTCTGTCAATTCAACCCAAAACAGTTTGCTGATTTCAAAATAAAGAAAGATATACAATACGGAGATCATTGAAAGTCACAGGTCAGGAATCTATCTAAAGCTGAGGTACAGTAAAGTATAACTTGTCATTAAAAATGTAGATTGTAAATTGATTTGTCATAACTTCATAATTAAGTTTTAACTACCGTCGATATATATTTATAGCATTGCAATTAATTTCTTTCTGCATCTGTTACTATTTTTAAATAATGTCAGCCTTTTATGAAATAATTTCCAAATCAAATTTATAGCTTGTTGTGCCATAATGAAGAACCAAATGGTCACAATGATACTAATTAAAAGCGTAGATTGCAAATTGGTCTGTAATAACTTAATAATTTTTTAAGTTGTAACTACTGTAGATACAAATTTATAGCATTGCAATTAATTTTTATCTGCATCTACCTGTTACTATTTTCAAACAATGTCAGTCTTTTATGAACTACATGTTATTTCCTTCCAAATTAAATTTTAATAAAGCATACAGATGAAATTACAGTATTTTCTGTGATCTTGATTAGATGAAAAAAATGCCAACAGGAAATCAGAAACATTGCAATAATAAGCCTGTACACATTATGAACTAATCATTTCAATTTATTTTTCCCACATTTCTAGGAAAACAAAACTGAAAAAGGAACCTCTTTCTTTAACATAATCAAGATTCTTTTAAATAATAAACAGACCAGTAGTATGTGTAGGTGTAATGTGGTCCATAATTCTTAGCAACAACAAAAATAACTCAAAATCATAATCCACCATAAATCTAGAGAAACTTGCTACTCTCCGCACTCTACACGTCTACATTAAAAGCATAGAATTCAGAAAATAACATGTAGAAAATACTCCATTACACCTACCTGGAACGCGCTTCAGAAATAAGCTCGTTATATCCCTAAGTCTGGCTGCATGGCTTCTCTCATCGTTCTGTAATAATGGAAATTTTGAAAAAGAAGACAGAGAAAAAGAGGACGAGAAAGGGAGAGAAAAATATGCGAATTATGATAACAAGATACACAGCATTCACTATGAAAGACAAAATAGTGTCCTTCCACACAAAGAGTAATATGAAAGTTATACTCGGGGGGGGGGGGGGGGGGGGCACTTACATTGATGAGTGAATACATGCGCGACCAAAAAACATGTAAAAAGGATGTCTTTTTCAAGATAGGGCACTTTACATAAGTAACGTGACATTAGGGTGTCAAAAACACAAAAATAATGAAAAAAGGGTATCTATTTCGCTAGGAAAGCTATGTGTTTAGGGTCAAATTTGCGGGGATGATAAAACAAAATTAAAATGTTTTATAAAGGATGTCCTTTTTTGCACCAACAATAAGCGTTTAGAGTCCGATTTGCGCGAGATGTGGAAGGTGATGGGGTAGTACTTAACCAAATGATGTGTAAAGGTACAACCGATGAAGGCCTACATGTAACAAATAATTGTTCAGTTATCGATGATTCAATATTATTTCTCTCAATATACATTCAGTCCTACACATGTTGCACATGCATGTACATTGCAGGCATATTTCTGTTTAGTTTTCTTTTTTTTTTGCCTTTTGGGGACTACTTTTCACAACTTACTGTCTAAATCTGCAACATTGGGTAAGCTTTAATATTGAGATGAAATGGGGATTTCCAGGGCCCATTTTTTTTTCAAGTGCTCTTTTGAGCATTTCGGGGGCTAAATCACCCCAAGTCCCTGTGTATTTTTTTTTCTGGTACACTGATGACTGACAGCACAAACTTATTTAAAAAAAAAACAAAATTAGAAACTTATTGACGGTGAAGACGCTCTTTTACCAAAGATAAACATTTCTTGTGTATGGTACATTCCAGGAGCCTATGCCTCCACTTAAAAAAAATGAATACAACTCAGCCAACAAGTATTCGAAATGATAAACATAGGCCTACATGTACAATACTTGAATTATTAATGCAGACAGATACGGAAGACATACAAAGCAATAAAGCAACTGCAAGTTTCAATAACAATAAACAACATGTCCAATGGCTTTTCAGTTATTTCATATCAATATCTTAAGTCTATATCAATACACTGTATGTTAAGACCTACAAATTTAAATAGAGTTACCTACATCCTAGGAATATGTTTTATTCTCCACTCAGAGAAATAACATGAAAACCTACAACACTTTAAAAATACAAGTAAGAATGACATCAAACTAGTGTCTGCTCAAGAAAAAGAGAACACCACCAACTATCATTTTGATAGGCAGTTTACAATGCAGAAGCTGTAGTTGAAAACTAACAAGCCTGAGCATCTACTGTAAAGTTCTACATGAAAAGGTCACTCAACAGCACGACAACACAACACAGGCCAATTCATCACCAGCTGTAGGCCTGCCTATCTCTGTAGTTAACCCAACCAATAATTCACTTACCAGACTTGCATGGCAGCAGACGTTCATTAGTTATGCAGAGGTTCTGGTAGAACTAGGGCATACCGACCGACATTTCTCCAATCCACAATGTACTACATGTATATTCTCTGAATATTTTTGTCTCTTTATTTTCCACAAGCAGAGTACTGAACTCTTGGGGCATCATCACAATACATGTAGCTAGTGATAGGCCATGTTTGTACATGTATAGCCTTGGGCCTTGACATAAATAGACCTTCCCCGGTGCGATTACTACTGAGTGAATGAAGCCACAGCCTACACAATGTTGTTCATAGCTCTGGCAACGCACTGCTAGTCAGCCGAGCTACATGTATATTATGGACATGACCCAACCGGTTCAGGTTCTAGCACTGCGATGCGCTCTCGTTCCCCCCTTTGATGGGCCTCCTGTCAGTAAATACCCTATGCCTAGACTGGTAACACAGCATAGAGCCAAAGTCTGCTATAGTGTTTCTCTATTGAAGCATACATAAATGGCTGCAAACTGCTGCAGCACTACAATAGACTGCTGCAGTCTGAATAGAATCGCTAGTCTTACCAACAGCCAATGTTGTTTTGTTTTCTACATCAACAAATTACAGACCAACTTCCAACTTCATGAAAGGACACCACACACAATATACTATTTTCTTTCATTAAACTTCACATAATCTTTTAAGGGTCTTCATCCAAACAATATTGTCAATAATTGGCCTGATAAAAGGTTATTACTATAAATAAAAACACTTTAGAGACTATGAAGCTTTCTATTACCTGATATGAGACGAGTATGACCTCCAAAATCAATTCCTATTATTCTACCCAGGGTACACAATCATTGTCTTAAAAAAATCAACTATCATAGTGTAGTAGAAATAATCTGGGTCAGGGATTCATCGTGATGCTAAAAATAATGAAGAACAAACTAATACTTGCAAATTCACCAGAAAATAACCATCTGTAAAATCAGGGAAATATTAAAGGCGCACTCTGGTCAGAAATTAAAGGCCAAATCCGCCTCAACATAAAGTTGATGTGAATAAAATTGAGAAGGAAACAAAAAATGCATAAACAAAGCTGCAAATCTCATCAAAATTGCACATCAAATACGTGTTATTATGAAAAGTGTTTTGTGTAGATGGTTTTCACTTCAGGACTGTACACAAAACTTGTTGAAATATTGGAACAGCCTTAACTTTTTTATATCAGTAATCAAATTTGAGAAGTGAAATTACATATTTCTTGTTCCTCTGCAATTTTCAGTTTCCTCACATCCTCCTCCAACACTGAGAAAATATATCATGTGACATTATCTTTTCCCACTTTTCTTTTCACATTGTTACTTTATGACTACCTTCAAACCACAGAAACCTTGCACAAACTGGTCGGATAAATGTTACTGGTACTATCAGCTTTCACAATTCTTGTAATTTTCAGGTTGCTTGTCATGACTTTTTTCATCATACAGAATGTTATGGGAAAGGTGATAACGGTCATTGTGGGATTTCAAGTTCTTTTTCTATCCGCTGCCAACGATTGCTCCACTCACAAACATTTGGAAACACAAAAATAACATTTTTTTCCCCCTTTTTTTTGGGGGGGAGTGTAGTCCCATGCATACATTCCTCTGTTCAGTAGTGCATGAATCTCACAGCAAACAGAAAGCTTAAAGTTGAATTAAGAAGGGGGTGAGTTTCCATAAATATGGTTTCCACACATAATATAAAGTATATATCAGTTGTTCAAACAAATAGCATGTCACAAAAATTTTCTGCCTTCTCGATATTTTGCTTTGAAAGTCTATGAAATTAGCCACCTGTCAGAGCCCGAGAGACGAGTGTACAGAAAAATCACTCTGAGTGTGACGTCACCGGAGGGAATTTAGTGTAAGAGGTGCCTGGGTGTAATACAGAAATGCTATGCAGAGAGTGAAAGATGATTTTACAATTTTTTGTCAAAGCAACTCAAATCAAACAAATAGGAATCATATGTCCAAATCTTTACTTTACCTGTATAAAGAACAGTATGAATAACTATTATGAACTCTTAAATCATGATGAAAGATTGAAAACAGTGAGTTATTGAATGATATGTTCACTATTTCTCATTTATTTTATCACGATGTTCCATCAAGTGATTAGCTGGAAAGTAATTCCGGCGGCTAGCTCAGCTCTGCGCGCGCTGCATGCCTATATGCTATATACAATACACTCAAGTACACCCAGGCATTGAGTGTACTGCACTGTAGTGGGGAAGTGTTCTGGTATGTCGACCCCCAGACCATCCCCATATATATCTCTATGGTCGAACCGCAGTTCATGACCATGCAGCAATCCCCTGACGTCTTTTTCTTCTTTCCTTTTGTCTTTGACTCCATTTTTATATCCTGTGGATCATTTCCACTCATGGCTCATTCCACAGAACAATCTTGAATCAACTTACTATTCTTCTCGGCCTCCCGAGTTGTTTTCTACATGTATATTTAATTACGCTAGAGGTCACCGTCAAACATACAAATGCAATTCGCAAGTGAGTTCAAGACAGCATGAAAGGTATGCGGTCCGGCAGCTCGACAGCTAGCTGTCGCGCTGCCGGAGCGGGTGGCCGGTCGGCACAAAGCAATTCCGCAACCAACTGTGTTTTTTGCAAGAGCCGCGTCACACGCGGATAAATATATCATGATAACACGTCTGCTACGTTATCGACTGGTGAGAAGATCTTGGTCATATTTCATATTATTCGTCTTGAAATTATTCCTTTAGGGTCTATGGTATCATTATGAGGGAATTTACGTATTTGGAATAATAGTATGGCCATAAATATAATTTTAATCATTTCCTTTTTGCAAGTTCTCCGGCTCGAAATACAACTTCAACTGCAGTTTATTCAATTGTTTCGCCACGGACACAGTCCGGAACGAAAACAAGGCATTAAAATCGTCTAAAATTGCTACAAAGAAGAACAGTTTTAACAATGTAGGGTCATATTATTGACAATATGTCTTATGATAATTATTACTTCCTTTCAACATCGTTCACATAAAATCAATAGCGATAAAATGAAGTTTTGACACAAAAGTAAATATGAAGGCGTACGTGCATAGTACACAAAACAGCACTGCCTTGTTTACTACGATACCCCCGGTGACGTCACAGTCAAAGAACACCCGTCTCGGTAGGCATTGCAGGAGCGAACTCAGGGAAAATGGGTAGGGATAAATCGTTCAAATTCACTATTTTGAAAAAAGAAAATGGGGGGTCGAATCACCTCTTAGTGTTTGGTGGGTTGTAAGGTTGCTATTAATGTAAATATCTCAATATTTTGAATCGTCTTCTTAATTCAACTTTAAGTGATCAGAATTTCAAAGCTACACGAATTCTTTGGTAAATCAACCTCAGTCACTTTCCTCAACAGTTCAAGTTACATACATGTACATCCGTAATTTGACAGACCACATCTTAATGGGTTGAAAAGAGGTGTTTGACTATGTTTTAATTACCGTAAGTAACGGTGTATTAACCGCACCCGTGTATTAACCGCACCCCCAACTTTGGACTAAAAAAAAAAAAAAAAAAAAAAAAAAAAAAAAAAAAAAAATCTTACATTTACATGCATATTTGAAGTACGAAGAAACAAAATCGAAGTTTTTAATATTTCAAAGTATCCAAAGAGATCACCGATATGCGGAAATCTGCTGTTCTTGATCAATTCATCTACAAATGTTAGAAAGAAAGAACGGTCCCGCCAATATTGGCAACTTACACACTCACAGTCACAGTGTACACGCACACACATAGCACTGCCATTACATTGCAAACTACGATACAGTACCAGTCATGCCAGTACATCAAATTATGATCTGTCTTTCCCAGCGTAGGAGGAAGAAACATTCACATTTCTTGCATCACAACCTCACAATCACTTTCGAAAATTTGATGTCTTAGCATGAATTTTGGATACGGGATTACAGGAAGATTCAAGAAACAAAGAAATTGACATTTTGTCCAGTTGTTTTTTTCGGCTTCGTGCCGTCTCTCTCGTGCATGGTTTACATGGTATCTTATGAAAAGCAAACAGGAAGGCAAAAAAAAAGCTGGCGCGAAACGGGACTTTGAATAGCGCCAGCTTAAGTCGCATTATAACCACATTCCAACGCAATCGAAAATCTAAGCAAGCTCACTCAACTCTCGCTCATCGGTGACAAAAATATAACCGAGTATGCTTGGCGTCCCTTTTAAATTAGCCAGGGAACTTCACTACTTTGAATCGAGAATAAAGTCAAAATTAGTGTCATGAAGGTGGGTGCGTTTGTTATGGACATCATTTAATTAAGATCGTTCGCTTCTCATTACCCGCGGCTCATACCCCTCTAAACGACATTGCCTGGGCGGCTACGCCCGGCCACTCGACGTGTTGTGAACTGGCAGACATCGTACATGTACGGGAGGGGTTACGGCGGGCTGGCTCGGACCCGTCACCGTGTATAAACCGCACCCCCGACATTTGCTTCTATCCCGCCGAGAAAAAGGTGCGGTTAATACACCGTTACTTACGGTATAGAGAACCATTTTTACTCACAACTTTGTACATGTAGCTAAATCTTCACTATTGAATATCACAAAAGCAATGTGATTCAAAGTGATGGGAGGGGGGGTTGTACAGATGCAAAATAAAAAAAAAATGAACTTAAGTCTGGGTCATCCATTAAAATCTGTATTATACTAATTAATCTAAATCTAGTTTGGGTAAAAGATATCTTTATTGATCACCAGGTTTATTGATATTGTTGTATAACTGTAAAACAAGATGCATATACGTGACAAAAACTTCCAATGCTACAAAACTATTATCTTAATCACAAAGTAAACAGCAAAGAATATTTCATAGAATAGGCCTACAGTTCAAAGGTACATGTACCTTGGAGTAATAAATGTATTCAGTACAGATTTTTATCTTTTCTGTATTTGTGTCACGAGTATTGATCCTGATAATCAGGTGTAGTACATGCCCATTAAAGAAGTCATGTACACGCAAAGAGTAGGAAGAGGTTGAAAAGATTGATCGTATTTGTTGTGTCTGTCCATTATTTTCACTACTTATACTTGCACTTATTCCGATTAAGATTCATTCATTAGTCAAATACAACACATTAGAGCTGCCATATAAATATATGTAACTTCTGCAACATGATCACAGGGAGGAGGCAGGAGGGCCATTTGCTAATAATCATGTTCTAATTTATCAATCGACCCTATACATCCGACAAATTCATTCTTGACAAACTATTTTTCAGCGAAAAATCTATTTGTAAAATATTTGTTTTTAAAGTTTAATCTTCAGTACAAAATTTAATTAAAAGGAATTTCTGATTGACCATGTATGCATATTTTGTCATTTGTACCTACTACATATTGTCTTCGGGGGGTGTCGCAAGAAAATATTTGCAATCACTTGCAAATTTCAGATGCAAATTTACAAATCAAATGCTACTCTAAAAAAACAAGGTTTACTGATGAAAGAAGCTGGTCATCAATCAGTTGTAAAATTGCAAATTTAATGCACAACTTTCCATTGACTTTGGAACCTAAAATTGATTGCCATTTACTTGCAATGCCTCTTGAGTCTTTGATAATTATCTAGAAATTCCAGACGGGATAAAGTGGTAAAGTGCAACTCGAACACCCTACTCTGGGAGCAAAAGGGAACCACTGACCCGTTACCAAGACTGCAACGAATGTTGACTGGTAAACAATCTGTATTACATTTAGTCTTACCACCTCCCCTACCAAGCACCAGGCGGTCATGAAAGAAAGCAAGCAAAGCTCCTGTCATCACTGTGACAAGAAGCACGGCTGTTTATGTCCAATTTCTGATTCCCATGGTGACGGCATGGTCCCAGAAGTGCTGGCTTCGAGAACGTGCATTACGCCTTTTTTCTCACTTCTTGTGTTTATACCAGACTATTCAGAAGAAGAGTATGAATAAATACCAATGTACTTGAGATTTACTTTGTGGTAACTGGACAGTATGGCCTAGAGATGTTGGTTAAATGTAATCACTTTCATTTGGAATTTGAATTTTCAAACCCACAAAGGCCTACATACAGGCCTAGACCCTAGCTGGATATTTGTGCTAGTACTGGTAGTAAGTATAAAAGGCCTATCCTACAATGTACATGTACCAATGATATCTCTGAAGGTGCTTTCAAACCACCTCAATCACAATAATCCCTGTTAAATTACAAGAACTTTTTCAGGCTAAAAAATACCTGTTAATTATTCCCGTTTTCACATCGCCCCAAAACATACCCTTCGGGATTAGTTCCTGAAGTTACCAGCATGCGCAGTATGGTCTGATAAGCAAGCAAGGCGCGAGATTCAAAATCACTAGCTCCACAGCCACCCACACGCTGGGCTTAAAGTTCCCGTAATTTGCTCTCACACTGCCAAAGTACCTGTGAGCTTGGAAAAATCCCTGCGACAGTTCTTGTCCTAACAATGAGTAAATTCTTTCGGGAGATTTTGCTTTTACACTGCCAAAATTACCTGGTTTTCTCTGATTGTGGTTAATTTCTTGATCAGAAAATACCTGGAAGTGACACACTGACAAACTTTGAGGCAGTCTGAAACCACCTTTATTTAGGCCTATTCGTTTCTTTTAGGAGGGAGGGGGGCATGTACAAGCTCAAAGATCATAGCAGTTAACATCAAAAATGGATAGCTCTATTAGAGTCAACTTTACACAATATTCATTCCTATTCAAATTGTTTGGTTGTTGGAATAAAATAAGCAAACATAAAAATATATCATTAAACATCACCTTTAAAAAAATTATCAATAAGGATTTCAAATATGCGCAGCTCATCCTCAAACCAACTGTAAAATTAGCATCATGATTAGCAGTAGCAAAATACACAAGGCTGTAACATTTCCAAGCCAATCTATGGAAAATAAAATCTTGACCTATTGGTGGAAAACGAGGGAAGAGAGATGTAGGACAAAAGACAGTACGAGGGGGAGGAAAAAATGAACAAAAAAATAGGGCTTTGTGAGCGGAAATGAGTGCAATTGCACAGGGGTCATGGCCATAGACACTTTTGTGACAGGGAAATCTTGCCTGTAATGTAATTGGAAATACAATCAGGGGCAAACTTTGCACTCTCTGCATCCCTAGTATGTAGCTTGATTACTTGCTCTAATTTGTCTAAAATCTTTCTGATAACAAAATAACAAAGCCAGAGAAATCTATATACTTCTCAGTCTATGTGCCTATCTGGTTGATTGGCAATTTAGTATATTTTCATGAGAGGTCTAACTTGAAACTTACATGTCGTCTACTTAACGTCACAGGCTCTACAGCTGCAACACTGCAGTCAAATTTCAATTTTATGAGAACAAATATTCTGAAAAAGCCAAGTTTCAAACGAATGTTAAAGAACAAACAAACTCAATTATAATTGAAACAATCCATGGTAAATGATACAAACACAATCCATCTTGATAAATAAGAGACAATATATTCCTGCTTCGCTTCATTTCATGCTAGCCAGAATTGGAAACAAAGCCAGCCATTCCAACCACACTCATGCAAACATTCAAATATAACATACAGTTACAGTACACTTCTTACAGACAGTTCCCTGGTTTAACCCCACCAGACCTACGTGTAATGCCTGGGCATCGATATCATTTTGCCGAGCCTGCACACTCCCAAATCAATACAGCTTTGCTGGAATATAGGCTTCGTGCAGTTATTCACAATGGCATATTGATTATCATCTTCCCATTTACTGTTCATGTGTCATTTCTTTTTAAACCTCCACAACAGCTCAATTTTACAGTATTTTCCAAAGCAGAGAAAGGCTGAAGGCCTGAAGTAAAATAAATTGAAATGCACAACTTCTGACAATGAATTTTTCCTACATTTCTAGGACTATCTTCCCACCTTTAGCCACCATCGGATATTGTGGTAGAGATATTTGTATACAACTTCGTTACAAGGTGCATGTGCATACCAGAGATTTGGGTGCATATATAATCCTATGCAAGTGTGAAATTGATCATTTTCTATGCAAACAAAATGATGGTCTTGATTCATATACTAATGGATGTGTTCACATAGCAATTGCAAACAGACAAAGGAATACTTTATAATGAAAATGAGTCAGTGTCTGGAGTAATTACAGACAGAAATATAGCCGGTGAAACCTGATATTGATTGTCTTCGTTCCAACATGTAGGCCTATAGAGTGGGGATATCATTTTTCATACATGAACTATTTTTTTTTCATATGTAGATATGAAATGTAGGCCTAAACATGATTCTTATCACTCTCTAACCTCCAGTGAAATATGCACAAGAAGCAAGGGGATTCCCCCCCCCCTGACTAAAATATGTAAATTTAAAGTACAGTATAGATAATCTGTCTGATACCCCTTTCATTGAGTGATGTAGAAAACCACTAGGAGACTAAAAGGTGTGTTCAATGTTGATCTTCAAATCTAAACAGTAACATGACTCATGATTGAAAACGCCATTACAAAATGCAGAACATAAACATGACAAAGGTTGCACTGTTCAGTGTCCAAAATACAAAGCTGATTATATGTTGTTTTTTTTTTAATTTCTGTTCTCATCAGCGCAGCTTCCTGCGCAGTTTGACCCATTCACAAGGTCAATTCTGGCACGTGCTTGTGTATTCTTCCACTGCGAGAAAAAATCATGTTACAAACTAAATCACATTCAGTCTCGCATTTCATTGCATTCAAGATTCTGAATGTCATAAATCTTATAGCCGATTACGTTTCCAAATGTACCTGCACCTCTTGTGGCATTTAAATTTTCCTCTGAGTAGCAATCTAAAATAGACATTTACTTTTACTTTAGTAGGGAATGAGGGACATCAAAAACACCCTTTGTTTCTCATTATATATGTGTTTTGTAACTGCGTTATCAATCACGATTCATGTTGCTGTTTAAATTTGAAAATCGTCATGGAACAAACCCCAAATGACAAACAAGAAAAGTCCACACAAAAATGGTAAAATCACAACAGATTGTATTGTGATGCAAAGCATTTTTTCAAAGGAACAACTGTCATGCTTGAAAAGTCTTCATGAAATAAGGGATAATGAGGAAAATATTTTGGAAACAGCTAAAGATAATCTTAGGCTGGCATAGGCTGCAACTATTTGCTACTTTGCTACAGGTGTGTATATAAAACTTGAAAGCAATGTTTCATGCCGCGAGGCACTACATGTACAAACAGCACCCATATACGATGTAGGCCTACATGTACATGCACCATCTCCTCTAATTTCATTATCAACAAATATCCCGTGGCAATTTTTCCGTACGACTGAATCGTAATCAACAAAAAGCACCCAAGAAATGAGACAAGATGGTTTAGGCTAGGGCTGGGACTAAAACCCGGGTACCCGGGTCCTGCCCGGAAACCTTTGGGTACCCGGGTAGAAAAATCAATACCCGATACCCGAAAATTGCTCATCAGTATAACGTACATTTGATTTGTATTGCGTAGTGTAAGACATGATTGGAACTCATCACAAAAGTACACAAGTCTCATTTTGAATCTCACCAATTACCCCCGAAATATCCATAAATATACTAGTTTTTCAAGTGATGATGATGTGACTGAGATCGTTCAATTGTCGCCATGTTTCTTTTGCAGCGCAGTGACGTCATCCAGCCACTGCGACGCAAGCCAATTTAGTAAGCATGCGCATTGCAAGCCTCCCGTGCCCTACGCAGTATTCCGTCAAAACAAGTCTGCAATACTCTGTCACCTTGTACCAAAATTGACCTAGAATTCCACTTTCCTTTATTTCATTTGAATAATGAAAGGTATCCTCAGAGAATCTGTTTTCTCACCGATACCACGTAGGTAAGCAAATTTTATTACTTCTTGTTTTTCCGTCAAAATCTTACGAAGTAGCGTCGATAGTGCATCGTGTTTGTGAGTTTGTAGAATCTATCGCTACGTGAACAAAGTCAATTGATTTCCGGGTTTCGGAGCATACGAGGCGCCAGCCAATCACGTTCTTGAAACCATTTTCAGTTCATCATAAACTGAAAATGGTAACACGATCGTGATTGGCTGGCGCATTTGACGCTCCGAAACCCGGAAATCAATGGACTTTGCTCACGTAGCGATAGATTCTACAAACTCACGAACACCATGTAATATCGACGCTACTTCGTAAGATTTTGACGGAATAGCCAGAAGTAATAAAAATTTGCTTCATGGTGCGGTATCGGTGAGAAAACAGATCGTCTGAGAATTCCTTTTATAATTCATATGAAATACAGAAAAGTGGAATTCTAGGTCGATTTTGGTACGAGGTAACAGAGTATTGCAGACTTGTTTCGATGGAATACTGCGTGGGGCACAGGAGGCTTGCAATGCGCATGCTTACTATATTTTCATTCATAAATTGGCATGCATCGCATTGGCTTGATGACGTCACCTATGGGGTTTTTCCACCAGTCATATTTCGAGCGACATGATTTTCGGGTACCCGGGTACCCGCCCGAAAATTACCACGGGTTCCCGAAAAGAAAAAAACCAGAAAGTCCCAGGCCTAGTTTAGGCAGTGGAGGTTGTTGCTATTCATAGTGTTGCCAGAAACATTGCCTGTACATTTACTGCAGCAGCAAATGTGTTGCTGCAATCCCCACCTAGATTATAGGCTAGACTAAATGAGATTGAATTTCAATTTATCCCATTCTCACTAAAAAGTAAAATTTACAAATCCATGCACACTGAAGCTGTGTGCAAATGCATTCTTGACATGTTTTCATTTAATTTCTCATATTTTCTCAAACTGGAAGACACAATTAGTTTAAAGTGCTCTTATTGTGAGAGAGAGAGAGAAAAAAACACATGTTGCTTTTGCCAGCATGTCTCTTTTGTGTCAGAAATAGTCACTGCCATGGGGAATTCCAAGTCTGAATGGTGCAATACTACAATGTCATACTTGATTGCAATAAAGCTCTGATATCAGTCCTACATGCATCTATGAAACTGTCAAGTTTGTTTGCCAAAAAAAAAATCCCCGACATGAATCGAACATAGAAAGTGCTAATTGGTTATTGGTTTATTAATGATCATTAAACTCAACAGATGGTACCAAATTGTTTTTTAAAATGTCTTGGAAGAATAGACATTCTGCAGACCTTGTAATAAGATCTCTGTACAGTTGTATGAACAATGAAACATATATTTTGTTTCCTCATTCTCACCCTACAAATATACACTATATGCCTATTTAAATTTTAATACTTCAGCGTGTCAATTACATGTACATCTGTATGTAACCTAAATTTCATGGATTTGAAATAAGTGCAGATCAGCTATGGTAAATGACCAGCCAGACAGTAGATTCAGATTTAGACCTTTACAGGATTGACTTTAAATCCAAGATATCTTAATAAAAAATATCAAATCATTTGGGTCTAGGATAAATCTTTATAAGATTAAATAGAGTTCGACTGGAAAAGCACAACAAATCTTGATTAGATTTAAAATCTCGAGCTTGTTTTCCTATTCAAAGATATTTTATTGCACATATGTTTTTATAGAGACCCAAAATTGATAATTTTGTCAGTCTGTTCACTTACATTTTCAAAAGACAGGAAATTCACTTTGCACTCGCATATACATAAATTATCCATTTCATAAACAATTACACACTGTAATTCATTGATTTGTGATGGACAGACATAATCCAAAAGCAAGACCCCTGGGACACATGAATTACACAGCCAAACACAGAACAAACAGAATTCAAGCAAACATGTGTACATGAGATATTCAAGGGGCAATAAGAGGTTCCAGAGGGGTGTTTCCATAGGCTGACAAGAGGAGGTATTTACAGAAGAGCTTTGCAAACAACAAACTCAATCATCACATACTACTGTGTAGGCCTATATTGGAAAATTAATCGTCATGACTGTAGTAAAAACAAAAATAATGCCCATTTACCAAATTATATAACAATGGCCACTTCATCTTACAATGCACCACTCCTGGCTGACTTCCTAAGTTCGACTTTAACATCTCACACCCAGATTGGTATGCAAGAGGGGGTACACTAAAGTTCTAATATTGGATTTGGGGCAATAAGTGAAGACTTCAAAGCATGAATGTATTATGTTGTATTCAATATCAGTACCCTCCCTGACATTTGGAGGGATTCATTGATCTTAAGGGGGAAGCCCGCCTATCTATCACTCAGAAATGGTAGGGGAAAAGACTGCATTTGATAGATTTCAGCATCCACTTTCTGTCAAGACAGAAACATATCCCTATATATAGTATAAGAGGAAAGTAACCTCGAGTTATAATGCAAAGAGGTGGCAACCGAAGCTAACAATGATCCCTTTCAGTAAATTCTTCCACTTCTGGTCCACTCCAAGACAAATGCTTTCAGCAAAACACAGTCAGTCCTTCACGTTTATAATTTCGTGGTGCTCCATAAATCGCTCTCCTTATTTTTTCGAGGAGCTCAAATTAATTCAATACAATACATGTTTAAGATAAATTGTAGATTTTTCTTAAAATTGTAAATGCAATAGCTGTGTTCATATTAATTAATCTGTGGTGAAACTAGGCTCCTGCTTAAAAAACATTGCAAAAAATTACAAAAAATACTGTACAAAAAAATTGCTAAAATTTCATATTTTACATCTTTAAATCCATGAAATGGCCATCTTATTTTCCATGTTTCCTTGAAATTATTTTGACTTAAATGAAAACTATCAGTAAAATTAAGAATATTCACCTCTTTCTTTACTCTGAATGATGTTGCAATCAGTAAATATTGTAGTCCCACATGTAGACTTCTATGGTGTTGAAACATTAACTGAAAACGATCGTGAGGAATTATGGAAAATAGATGCCTATTTCATGAATATAAAGATGTTAAATTTCAGCAACTTTTTGTGGAGGTTTTTTTTTAGGAGCGCAATATTTTGTTCTTATTTTTTTTAGGAGCGCCGACGCGATCGCGCTCCTCAAAAATGAAGGTCTACATAGTCATAGTAGACTGCGCACTATATCGAGGACCATTTCAGAAGTAAAATCATACAAAACTGAAAGGGAGACAATTATGGGGGGTAACTGCACATGCCATTTTCTGGTACTCAGACAGCTAACTAAAGCAGAGGACAAATAGGTTTTGCTCATCTAATGACCTTTGACCTTGCGATGTATCTATCACAAATTTAGCGCTGATGCCTTTCAGTAATTCTCTGATTTGCACATTGCGCTCCTCAAAGCAGCTCTAATTTAGCATGGTCTGATTTGTCCATACCAATTAAGATACTAACTTATGACACTGCAAAGAATTTGGCCCTGATTTAGCTCTGATTATAAACTTTAAGCATTTTTTTTAAATCCAGCATGGCGCTTCACAGAGCAGTGCCAATACAACACTGACTGTTTTGGTGCTGAATTTCAATTTCGCCCAGACTGGTGATTTACTGAAAGGGGTATTAAAGTAATTTGGTAGTTAGTAAAAGGCAAATAAGATCCTGCCCCCTGGCCCCTAGCTCCACCTACTCTGCTAAGCACCTATCTAAATCTCTGTATTGAATGGAGAAAGATCTATCTGTTTGCACACACTGTCTTCACTATAATAGTACCAAGTTGTTTGTTTTGGTATTTACTTTACATATCTTGGATGCTATTCATGCTAAGCAAGGCACTAGTGTGTTTTCCCCAGTATGCAATAAAACAATGAGTATTCCATCAAATGGATGGGCTTGGTTGAGAGATACATGTACATATAGATATTTCATGCATGATATTTGAATCTTGATTTTTCTTTCAAAATATCTACATGTAAGCAATGATGTGCTTATTCATATCATGAGCTGTTATTTTTGTTATCTCATTTATAATTATCATTATACACATACATGTAGGTACCTTTACAAGTCTACTTCAAACAAACAGAATTTGAACTCTATGACCACTTCCTCTTCCCCCCCCCCCTCCATTTTCTTTTATTCTAACTACCACATCATTATTGATTGGAAACCTGTGAAATCAATACATGAATCTTGTAATATGTCTGACTCTGTCCCAATATACAGAGTAAATATAAATTAATAAAGAATGCATATAATAGAATAACAAATGAGCAATCAAAATAAATTATTTAGGAATAGGAATGGCTTTGACAACCAATGGTCACATAAGCATAAAGCAAGAACCCCCCCCCCCCTCCCCTCACCACCAAATTCTTGAATAACCCAGTAGTCAAGTTGGATTGGGACTGATCTGCAGTCAGGTTTATAGTTGACTAAGATTAGGGGTCAGTCTGAAGTTAATTTGAGTCATTTTGAATTTGTCTGAGATATTATTCTACAGCTTAGTATGAGAATAATAATCACAGTAAACAAACAGGTTGCCATATGACACGAGCAAGGAAGTTCTACTACTACGTACATGCTGCCAGCATGTTCTATTTTTGCCTCGCATTTCTAATCAAGTACTACAAATTACAGAACAAAATGACAGGTGACAAAAGCAGGGAAATCACAGCACAACCAACATTTACATGTGCAGAGTAAAAAAAGATATATCATGGCTATGATGGCAATCAAAATATGCTGAAATTTCTAACTGAAGCAAAACTTAAATAACACTCACAAAAAAAAGAAGTTTGGAATCAATGATTGCAAGAGATAAAAAAAATGTGAATGTATAAAATATCACACAAAAATATATCAAAAAGCAAAAATCATGAAGACAAAGCATGACCATTCTTCTTTTTTTTTATAATAATGCAATGAAAAATCATCATACTACCAATTGTGAAGCATACAGAAATACAGGAAAATATATTAAGGCAAAGGCTCAGACCATCTGAATGGAGGGGGGGGGGAGGAGCTCTGGTGATTTTTTTGTTGGACAGAATTCAAGACACAGGAATACAGACAGCCGGTGCATGCTGAATTCAGTACACAGAGTGCGGCAGGGGCTCAGGGCACCAGATGAATTTGGACATCAAGACTGAGTATGTACGACACAGGGGATTACGTTGGCAGGATGTTTAAAGATACATGTTTTAAATGACCACTTACCTTATTGCTGAAGGAGTCTCATCTGAGAGGCGATAATCCATGATAGAAAAGAAACAAACATGACCATGGTCAGATAAGGGAATCAAACATTGCACACAATCAATCAACAAGGGGCTTTTATATTGCTCTAAGTGAGGAACACTGTGGTATATATATATCCACATCAAGGGGCCCCTCTACTTTTGCGCTTCTGTCAATCGACCCTGCGCATATAAGTCTGCACCGGCGCGACACACACAAAGTGTGTGTGAGCCGACATGGATAAAAGAACCGCTGTCATGTACAAAGAGGGGTCTGTGTATGCCTCTCTAATGTGTGTGGGTTTGTGTATTGGATTCTATGTACAGAGGTAGAGCTCTGTGCACACGCATCCACACACACACAAAAAAAAACGCCTGTAGAGAGCTCACTTTTCATGGCAGAACAAGAACTCACAAATCCGACAACTGTACATGCTCATTGCTCTTTTGGGCATGCGCTGCCGTCAAAAGAGGTTGACCAATAAGGTTCAGGCACTTACTGAAGTCTATTTCTTTTTCTCCTTGAAGCACTCAAGAAGAGAGGAAAAAAAAAGAATGAGGGAAAAGTGGAGAGAGAGAGAGGCACTTTAATCTTCTGTTGTCTGATGCCAGGTCTTCGGGTAGAAACCAGACAAGGATAGCAACTGGTAGGATTGACCTGGGAACTAATATATCATATATTCCATAAAACAGTACACAAGAAATAGAAACCTAAGTTGCCGGTTAAGATGCCTTTGCCAGCGCAACACTACACTTGCATATTTCATGTCTGTATCATTATCTCTTGGATAATAAAAAAATGCAAACACACAGAGTGAGATGGATTCGCATAATTTGCACACAGTAAAAATCTACGCTTAATAGCCACAGTAAGATTTTAAATTCATGTATATTGCACACTCAACTGTTATAATTTCTTAAACAATATTTCAGAATACAATATGAAAATATAACAGAATAGAATTTAAAAAAAACACTGTATTTTATAAGTATGTAATAAAACTACTTTTTTATCTATGTATTAACTACATGTAGATGTACACAAGCTCCTAAAAAGTTATTAGTTTTTTTATCTCTCTCAAAGAAAAAACAGGTTTGCTGGTAGCATCAGGGGTGGTTAATCAGAGATTGAGTAAGAGGAGAAGAGCGCACCATGCTATCGCTGCTGCTGGTGCTGACGTTCAGATCTATTATCATCAGGGTTTGGGTCTATGATGTTCAGTCAAAATCAAGACAAGCCTGCATGGAGCTTGTTACAGGTCAGTCTCAAAATCCTTCCTGGCAGCCCAACAGAGAGCAATTTCACTCGCAATCAACACTGAGTTAACAAGGGCAAAAAAATACAATTTGTTTTCACACTTGAACTTTTCATGTGCACAAGCATGCAGTGAGTATGCATGTCTAGGCCTACATGTAATTGTGTGAATGTCAGAGGTGAACAAGAAAAATGGTTCCATATGAAGATTAAAAATGACATTAATTTTCCACTGAAGTTTGTGTGTCCTTCTATTGCCACAACTCCTATAACAACATCTATGAAATTCATATTTTTTGTGACAAACCATAAATTCAGACAAAACGTCAAGATCCAAAAGAAGTTTAAAAACAGAAATTCGAATTTGAGTACTGGTATTCATTTTATTTATTCCATAATAGGTCCATGATCTATCTGAACTTAGAAGTCATGAAGGTCCAATCATCCTTAGGCTTTGCCTTTCAATGAAATGCCACACAGAGATTATATCGGCCAGTGACATTGACAGAGAGATATCAAGAGGGTCTGAGTGAACAGAACTAAAATTCTGGCAGAGACAGAAACGCATGAATTATTCATGAAATGCAAATGAGATAGCTTTTGATTAAATAACAAACCAAAATCTGCAGGTCTGTTTCACTCTTTGTCCTTGCATGTAGGAGAAATCCAGTTTTCAAATGAATTTAGTTAAACCATGGTTGTGTTCAATTTTTAGTCAGTAATAAAAATAGATGTCTTTTGAAACCCAAACCTATAATAAGAAAAAGGGACGCGATTAGAAAACTTATCCTGTAGAGATACAGACATTGAAAGTTGATTGAATGCAATAGAGTTTTTAATCATGATTTTATGAACAGTCCTTCTTTCGGTTCGGACATAAATTGCACGCACACACATACTGTACATGTACACACCAAGGTTGACCTTTACTTCCCAGTTCAAACTCACTGGTCTGCGATGTGGTGGGTGGGCTTTAAAAAAAAATGATCTCCAAAAATGACCATGTTTTGTTTGTTGTATTTTTATGTGATTTTTGTTCATGATTACAGCCTAATGAATAGGATTAAACACAATAGTCATACAATCGGCTTCATACAAAAAAAAATATCTTGGATGAAAGGCCATGTCTAAAGCCTACCAAAGACAAGGAACTAAGGCAGAGAGGCACAACTGTTATACTGCTCAACACATAATCATGCACTAACTTCATTACAAGAGAGATAATTATTTTGGGCCACAGTTTGTTTACTGTAAGTCAGAGCTTTGAAATCGATCGCACAGAACACAGCTGATATTATTACCCTGCACACTCTCCCACCAGTCTGTTATGATCATTTAAATTCATTACACAGTTCTTCTTCATTACTCTCACAGGGCATCTCTTCTTCAAGGGGTTGTTCAGTAAAGTTATTTATATGGACAGCACACACCAAACCAGATCCTTACAGTACGATTTGAAATAATGATCATTAAAATGATATTTTTTCTTCTCATTCACATAGATCTGCAACACTCTCATTAAAAATATCTACCTATTAAACTTTGGCTTCTGTTCTTTATTTAGTTACCAGACAATACTATTATAAAGAAAACTCATCCCCATAAAACAACATTACTGTACATTATTAAAACACACTGACTCAAGGACATTGGCAGAGAACTGAAACACCTTCTTGGTGTACATGTAGAATACACATTTTTTGTACATTTTTTTACTATTTCCCTGCTGGGGAAGGGTTTGGTATATCCTCCAATTGCAAATTCAACAATTTGAGAAAATGTTGGGACTCCAGTCATTTGCAAAAGATCCTGTACGCGAAAAATAACAGCATATACAGCAGTTACTTTGTGAGGAATTAAAAGGTTTGAATGTCTGAATTAATCAAAAAGACAATTCTGAGGAAGCCATACATGGAATCTTTTTACTCTTCAGAAAGATAGGCCTACACCCACATGGATGACCAGTCTTTTTGTTTTCATTTTGGTACAAGGAAATGTTTAGCCTATCCCATTTCAACTGTTCTTTCAAGAGCCAAAATACAAATGTACTAAATAGTTTAAACAGATAAACTTGTAATGGCATTGAGCTTGCTTTGCTGTCCTACTTTCGATAGTCTCAATTACTTTCCACTTTCTTTTATAAAACCTATCGGGACACAAAAATAAGTTTGTTGGGGAAACAAATCTCAAGAACACGACAATAAGTTCAGAGTAGGGGCTCTTGAAATCTATACCAAAGGTCCAATACAAGAATGGGATCTTGAATACGACTAGCCTTGGGACAAGACCTGGTGTCTGATAAGTGACCAAAAAGAGGTTCATTGTGAAAACTTGATTGAAAGACATCAGCAATGAGCCTCCTATTACTAAGTCAAATGCATGCAAAGAAAACACATTATCTCACACATTATCTCACTGACTTTGACGAAGAAGCGTGTGTCCTCTGTGCATCATCTGACCAATGATGTGATGTGTTATACACTGCACATTTCCATTTCCAATTCTTAGTTAAAATTTCCCTGGTAAACGTGTAAATCATTCGTGTCAATTAGGTCTGCAACATGGAGGAAAGTATCAGTTACATGACCTCACCATTGCCAATGTGGAATGGTAAAAAAAAACCCTGACATACAGGTATTGGTATTCTACTAAATATTTCATGTTTTTCTATCTCTGCCAGGATTCAACTTGGAACTGAAATTTCTCCATCACTGGCTTGGTCTCATCATGGACCTACAACTCTGACAGAGAGTACTAGGAGTAGGTCCATGGTCTCGTCCAAGTTGCTGTGCGATGTAAAAATACAAGTCAGGCGGCCTTGTAAAAAGGCAATGTTTCTACAGGAATGGGCATCCAGGGTATGGGATGTAAGTATATAAATATCTGATAGGATGTTGGTGTGTTTACAGGGGGCTTTTGAGAGTAGTGGAAGCAGAGGAAGTCAGACATGCGTCACATCCTCTGACCCCAGGATGGTTGGAGAGCGCTCTCTTCCCTCTTCTCAATGGAAAAGAATGGTTTAAATAAAAACATTAACAAAATTTCAAAAAACTAATCATAAATCTGTTATTCTTTATATGGATTTTAACATGTTTTATAATTTTTCTGCTTTCATTAAAACAAACTTGCTGTACATGTAAGGGTGGACTTCCCCCTTAGTTTTTAATAAATGTCTCTCTATTACATACAGGTATGCCCCTCAACCGTTTTTCCCCTTTTAATTTGCCTCCCCACTCCCTCTTACTCGCTTTCTCTCTCTCTCTCTTACTTGTGGAAGAAACAATTCAATACTGATCTACAAGTTCATAAAGAACTATGTTCAATGGCCATGAAAGCAAAGGTACTCAGACTTGAATAATGATCATCCAGTCATGCATACTTGGAGGTAATTATAATCAAATAATATTATAACGATATATGGATTGCTGCATGCAGAGTGCTTGACAAATAATATCTACATGTGTAGTGTAAGCAAAAATAGTTTGGTATGTATGTAATATAAGGTTCATAAGATACATGTTGTATTTATTGTCCAAATAAATAAATGGAAATTTGCATTTTTACATGGTATTGAACATAAATTTATAACATAGCATTAAAAAAATGAACATATTTACAGAAAATCAAACAATCACATATGTACATGTATAGACAATTATGATATACGAATATACACATGCATAGCACTTGAAACAATTAGTGATATTGACATTAAAGTTAGGATTGAAATGGAAATTGGAACTGAAAGTAAGATATCGGATATAAAAATGATATTGATATTAGAATTAAAATTAAAATCAGTACTATAAATCTTCACAGCATTGTCAACTTGTAATTGTTATTTACATATTATCTATATTCAGGGTGACCAGATTTCACAAAATGAAATACGGGACAATCGACAAAAAAGATCAACAAAGAAGGTTACACACACAGTGTTACACCTGTGAAAAATTATTATGAATTGGAAGGGAGGGTGAACGAAAGAATGAAGGAGAGAAAGAAAAGACGAAAGAAAAAAGATAAATTGAGAAGAAAGAAAGAAAGAAAAAATGAAGGGGAAAATAAAAAAAAAAGAATAAAAGAAAGAATAAAACGATGAAGTTTCTGTCATTCTTTGAATGGAATACCGAAAGAAAGAAAAAGAAAGGAATGGAAGAAGAATACATGTGTGAAAGACAAAATAAAGGCAAAAATGTTTCCTTCATTCTTTGAAAGAAAGAAACAAACAATTAAGAAAGAATGAAAACAGTAAGTGAGGAGGGAAGGAATTAAGGGAGGGAGGAAGAGAAAGAATAAGGGAAAGAATTAGAAGTGAAAATAAAATAAAGAATGAAAGGAGGAAAGAGAGGGAGAAAGAATGAAGTGAGGAATGAAAACATAATGGAAGAAGAAGAGAAAGAATTAAAAGAAAAAGGAGAGGAAGGGAGGGGGAGAAAAAAGTTTAAAGAAAGAAAGAATGAAGGAAATAAAAAAGGAAATTTGATAAAGACAGGTAAGAAAAAGGAGAAAAGAAAGAAAAATGAACAGAGAGAGAAAGGATCAGGAAAGAAAGATAGATGGAATAAAAACGGGCAAGCAGGAAGGGTAGATGGATGAAGAAAGAAGGATAGAAAAGTAAGAAAGAGGAAAAAAGTTCAGACTTCAAGCAAACAATAAAATCCAATCATCTAACAAAAATTCATAATGATATTTGGTGTTTTTCAAATATGTTTTTAAAACTTAAAAAAAAAGTTTTAGAAATGAATAAAATTTCAAAGTGATTTTCTTTTTATTTAAAAATTAGATGAAGCATCGCGGTATCATAACACAACAAGACTCAAAACGAAGGCTTAAACAACTAGATCTATAAACTCAAGAACTTGTTCCTCCGATCACATCTCCAAATCAGTAATCTGAGAACCCAAAATATCATTATACAAATTTTGTACATTTTTTGTGATTATTTTCGCATGTTTGATGGAGAGAATCTGCTCCGATGCTACATGCTTAGCTATAGTAGCCTGCCACACAATGGCAGGAGGCCAGTTCGTTTGCGATGTATTGGGGTTAGCAAGAAAATCACCGCAAAACTTGCATAAGTTTATTCATCAATTTCATTGTTGTCTCTGCTTCT
Organism: Lytechinus variegatus; assembly: GCF_018143015.1. Classification (NCBI taxonomy): domain Eukaryota; kingdom Metazoa; phylum Echinodermata; class Echinoidea; order Temnopleuroida; family Toxopneustidae; genus Lytechinus; species Lytechinus variegatus. The sequence continues at coordinate 22,844,642 of NC_054749.1, forward strand.
TCATATGTTGGTTATTTGGATGAAAATTCGTCACTTTTAAATACATTTTGTTCAATATTCTGAAATACGGGACAAATAGGCGTCCCGGGAAGGGTTTGTCGGGACGCCGGGACAAAGAAGCAAAATACGGGACAATCCCGGGAAATACGGGACGTCTGGTCACCCTGTCTATATTTTCAATATTGTTGTTGTTTCAAAGAATTATCATATTCAGTCGCATAATTATCTTACATTTCTCATTCATGGACTTTATAATTATATTGACTATTCAAGCCGTTAATCATTAAAAAAAAAAAAATTGTACTTTATTGTTCAGTGTATGTATACCATTACCCCCATGACTACCGTTTACCTGATTTGAACATCGTCTGCATCAACTACGTAACAAGGTAAAATTAGATTATTATGCATAACATTATTCTAACATAATCCCTTCCTTATTCAGCAATCGGATTGAGATTGGCATTGAATGAGTCTAAGAACATATTTATTCCACAACGTGCTGACCATAATCTTTTACCAGATATATGCAACATATACTGGTAAACAAATAAATTTAAAAAATAATAAGAATATTTTTCTTTATAAATGAATATTAAATAAAATAAAATGAAAAGGGAAATGACCAGAATTTAGATATTAAGTGGCATACATGATATAAAAGCTGCCAAAGTTTCATATTTCATTTAAGATCTGCATTTGAATTCCTTCATAATTCTAATTTTCTTCAAATTAGGCTTTATAATCTAGGGACAGTGATTTTCCGTTTCTAAAAATTGCCTTTTCCGTTTCAGAAAATCTCAAATTCTGATTCAGCATGTCTGGAAACGGAAATTTCGTTTCCCCATAGACTTTGTGTACAAGAAAAATTGACAATACCGTTTACATAGAAAACCAATACGCAACGAGTAGCGATGTCAAAATGCTAGCGCTGCTCAAAATTTGCATCTACCGATGTACTAACATCGCTTTAAAATCCATTTTAATCGAAGAGATTCGAGCTAAAATAAAAATTAGGAAAACATAATCAACATTAATATATTCTCACCTTTCATATTATTAGCATTATTTTATTGTTAAATGGGATTTTATCGCTGATTTGGGGACTTTTCGGACATCGTTTTGAGCAGTCGACGACTTCCAATATCAGCCATTTTGGATTTGATGAATCACCGTGATCATTATATTATGACTGAAAGCAGAGGGCAGCAACACACGGCCGGATACTGCCTTCTATGCGGACGTAAGTGTAAACTAATTTGGATACGATCGAGTGATGGAGAGGCTCGAGTGTAGTTACGATGTGTTGATTGTCACGATTGTTGTTGCAAAGTGAGATCGTGTTTTTTCAGTTGATATTAGTATTTTGTTGAGGATTTGGGATTAATTTCTGTTGCTTTTTTGTGCATTTTGTCGAGAAAAAAACGTGTTTTCCATGATTTTCCGTTTGAAAAGCCACTTTCCGTTTCAAACAGCCGATTCCGTGAATTCCGTCCGTTTTCCGCGATCGCGGAAAATCACTGTCCCTAATAATCACAGACCAAGTTATGATGAGAACTTGCTGGGTCCTACATGTACACATACCTACATGGAACAAGTTACAAATTCTGTGGTTTGAGTTTCAAGTCCTCACATACTTTAATTTTTGATGGTGTCGTTAAAGGTCTGTTCCAAACAATAATCAGATCTGATTGATAAATGTCTGTAAAAGCTCAATCACACACAAAAAAAATCATCTTGAAATACAAGCTCACAACTTGAGATGATTTTGTTCATCCGTGGAAAGGTCATACATGCAGAAACATATCAGTTTCCTTGTTAATTTCCATTTATGTTGTACTATAAGTACAATATTACTGGTGTGTTTATCGATGGTAACAAGGGGGCCAAAGTGACAAAAGTTTCAAACTAGCTAACCAATTTCCCTCAATATGAGTGGAAAAAATTGGAAAGGTGGCCTACACACAAGATTTTGGATCATAATGACCATGTTTACATGAAGATCAGCGAGCCGATGCAGACTTGGCTCTCAGATTATCCTGCGTCGCGTTTACAAGCTGCCCCAGCTCGCAGATCACACTCGGCTCGCGGGGCAAACACACAGATCGGTTGATAAATTTTACGCCATTAAACGCACGCTAATTGCCGAGACAGATTTGACTTTGCGTTTACACATAGAAAAATTGCCGTGTGTGCACCGCGAGCCGGGGCAGCGTGTAAACATGGTAAATGTGTCACAGACTTTTTGAAATGTCAATTAGCAAGACAACAAATACCACACATCATTCGAGACTAAATTGAGGATTGCCTTCAACCACGCCCTGCTTTAATAGTGCACTCTTTTGTCAATGGAAATTTGAACAATGAAAAACATGAATGTTTGGTGTTCTCTTTCATCATTGTACCTGTGAAACTGAAACCCATTAACCATATTGCTAATTAGAGATATCATTGATTCAGTACTGTTATTCGGGAAGCCTTCTTAAATCTCCTTCCATTGTTCCAAATTATTCGAATTTTCTAGCAGACAAACCCAGCATCTGTAACTTTCAGCAAATCAACAAACTGTGATCAACTTTTCTTTTCATATCTATAATAATAGTACTGAACAAACTCCAAAGTTAACCCCAAAATGTTGTTTTTCTTCTAAAAATAAATATGCTTCCATAATTTGATATCCTTTAATTACACAATAATTCAATGCTGGCACAAACTCGTGCTGCTCTGAACTCCATCTTGTAAAAAGCCTATTATTGCATTAGAACTAATTTACGCTGAGAAAAAAAAAGGGCATCAATAAAAGGACCTGCACTTGCCAAACAAATAACAAGGCCATAGGGAACAAGTGTTGACCTCAACGGTTGCAAACATGCATTGATTATACAGTTATTACAAGGTCCCTATCTACAGTGATCAATTGCACTAATTAGAGGATTACATGGAAACAGACACACACATTAATAGTATGAGGGGAATATAGGAAGGAATCTCATTCATTAATTTGGGATTAGAATATTTTTTCCTCGATAACAAAATATGCATTTGGAATAAAGTGGAAATGAGACAAATGAGAGAAATTTTATCTTTTTTTTCATGATTCTGTACTTATATTCTGGACTCATAATATTCAGATGCAAGATATGTACATGTATGTACATGAAGAATTGTACATGCAGGTATTTCCTACATGTACTTAGTGCTACATGTACATGTACTTGTTACATGTACAAAATGTACATGCACCCATGACCCATAATTTTATGCTAAACTATGCCAAAGGAAAGACATTTTCATAGTATGCTACATGTATCTTGCTATCTTCAAATCCATATGCCTGGAACAAACATATTTTAAGCACAAGTTGGTTTTTCTTTAAGTCGTCTTTTCCTTCTATTCATGTTTAAAGAGAAATTCCAGTAGTTGCAAAAACACAGATTTCATGAGATATTAGATTCTGTAAAAAGTCATTTTGCGATCGTTACCAAAACTGGAATTTTTCTTTAAAGACAAGCCCACCCCCCCAAAAAAAAATTAAATTAAAATCAGCTTTACACTGAAATTTCGTCAAAATTTATGCAATAAAAGACTGATAACATTTTCAATTGTTTCTTATTGTCTCAAAAGTAGTTATATCATCATTGGTGGTAGGTAAATATTTGGCATTTTATTATTTGAAATATTGATTTTTTGATCCATGGAACATTTTTCCTCCAATAAAAATAAACTTTAGATTCATGGAACATTACATATAGGCCTACATGTATCCAGTTTATTTTGAACCGCTACAGAGCTTCTTGGTGAAACACTTGGTGAAAATATTTAAGGTTCATTTCAATTCATTTTGTGACTGATATATATCTCAACTTGTTCATTTTCTGAAATTACTTCTGTATGACTATAAATGTGTAATTCATGATCTAAAACTAGGCTTTCATACACAGTTCATTATTTACATTAATTTAAACTACCACCATCATTTTTTTTAATGTTCTTTGCAACATGTAGGCCTATATGTCCAAGACAAGGTATAAATTTGTGGAGTACATTTTGCAGGTATATGAGATACATTTGCAAAGCCTTCAAACTGCATAGCAGAATGTCTGACACCAGCAATGCAAATACTGTGAAAAATGATATTTATATCAGTCAAAACAATATCATAAATCAATCCACTAGTCCAAGCCTGCATCATACTTAACTACATGCTCAATAGTTTATGAAAATATCTAGACTTGCATCTGAATACAAGGGGAACCCTGATAGCCTGGGCCTGCATGTCCTTGTTGTGTCACTTACATGTATGACACAAATTTATTCTGTTTTCTTCGCATTTTCTCTCAATTTATTCAAGATTAATCACAATTGACAATTACTGCATTTGTAATGTAAATAATAAAATAGCAAACATTTTCATACAAACCTGTAGGGAGTTTCAAGTCTCTTTCATGGAATTATATACACAAAAATACATGGATAAGAATGCACTGAATAAATAATCCCCCCCAAAAAAAAGGACATTGTAAAAAAAAATAGACGGAAAATGGATCACAGAACGGGAATAGCGTGAGAGCTTTTCTGAGACTGTCCCTGCAGCATATCAGTGCGGGCAATCAGACAAGGCTGTCAAGGCAGTCAGCGTATTGGGTGAATGGAATATCACTGTTGCTATGCTCAATAAGTTTAGCATTTGTGTGCCCGTGGAGGGAGGAAGACAAACACACAAGTATGATTCAAAGAACGCTGGTTTACCAGCAGATAGAGGGCACTACAATGAAACAGACAGCTTGTCTGGTTAACCAGCTTGAATTTAAAAAAAAATATTAAATGGTGTTTTAAAGGTAATGGATCTGCCTACTGTATGCAGATGCATTTATCTTAATCTTCATGAAAGTTTCAAAGTACATGTTTTCTATCAGACTAATAATCTGTAGTATTCTATACATTTACATATGATGCATTGTACTTTCAACAACCATGTTTTAAACTAGTTTTATTTGTTTTTTGTTACTGGAATGCTTTTGAAACACTGACTAAAGTGAACTTGGCTCTCATCAAACATCTCTGCAAAAACGATTCCATGAATATCTCCTGTACACATGTACATGTAGGCCTACTAACATAGACTAACAATCAACCAAGGTTTTAAAATCACTGCCTACAGGCTACAGACAGATCGAGGGAGGGGAATGGGGGCAAGATTATAATAGAGAGAACCAAGTAACAGTGACCAGTTCAACACAATTTTACAAAACAAAACAAAATCACAGTATGAGTGAGTGTATAATAAACATCAACCGATTCTATTACTTTTTTCCTCACAATTTTTTTTTTAAATGAGCACTCTCGTCAAAACAAAGCAAAACATAATTGAAATGATATGGGTCTAGTTGACACTCATGAAAGTTCATAGAGAAAATATATTCAATCACTCTTTACTGTCAAAACAGTCTTCAATTCATATAGAAACTCTACAGGAGAAATCATGTATTCTACACATGAAGATCGACATTGAACTACTCTTTGTCGTATTCCATCCTCTGACAGGAAATGCAATTTAGTTTTGAAAAAAAAGTATGAATCATCATACTCTAACTTGAGGCTGAAAATAGTCGATCTGAATGTGGGTAATAATCACTTGACGAGGATTAACCCAAATGCAGTTGGGGCTAATGCTTGAATTATAAAAACTGAGAAGACTAGAAATAGAAATAGGCCTACATGCATCACGAAATCGAACAGAGCAGAAGATTGATTTATGCCTATTGCTGGCATATTCCATCCACACAACCATGACATCTTTTAATACAAGAAACCTATGGGTTATGTATTCAATTCCCTTTGAATCATTTATTGTGTGTGTCAGCTTCATAACACTGGAACCATTTGCCACTTACAATTAGTGTAGGGACATTGACCCTGAACGACCTTCATACTTGTTCATGTGACATGAAACTGTCAAAAAAATGTCAGTGATAACCCTTACTATCCAAAACTGTCCAATATTTCATGAATGATCTTCCCCTAAAGTTGCTGAAATGTCACATTTCATATCTTAACACCCATGAAACGGCCAGCAATTTTCCATACGCTGTACATGCATTTCTTTGAAATTTCACATTGCACATTTTTACATCTAAGAAATTACAGTAGTATGATTTAGTTGAAAACTTTCAAGAAAATTAAGAATATTCCCTTCTCTTTGGACTCTGAAATATCGTTTTCAGTTGATGTCACACAAGATCAACTGACATGAATGTCTACATGAGGGACAACAGTATGAAAAATTTGGGCAAAACAAATATGGTCACTCGCCCCATTCCATAAATATACATAAAGTTACACTTTGTGCCAATGGATGAGACAAGGATAAGTCTTTCAATCACTGATATCAAACTTATTCATGCCTTTGTGGTTCTTTTCTCAACTTGTAAAAAAAAAATATTGCATCACTAAAAAAATAATCAAGATGGAATCACATGATACAAGTCAATGACCTTTAGCTTTAGACATAATATTAATGTACATTATGAATCAATCTTCAAGGTGATACATCTTTTTAAGTCGAAAAAAGGACTCAAGAGTAAAAAAAAGAAGGAAATATTCTTCATTATCTTGATAGTTTCCAGCTTGATCATAATGATTTCAAGGAAACATGGGAAACAGATTTAAACATTTCTTGGATGTAAAAATATAAAATGTGAAATTTCATCAACTTTTGGGGATTTTTAAGCATAATCCATTCAAACGGTTATCAAAACAGGAAATTTATGCATTCAACAGTCGTTTGAACAGTGTTTAAACATTTTACCTCTGCCCTAATACACATACTTAAAAGGGCTGCCAAATCACTTGCTTTTGGTATCACTATCAGTGGCACATTTCTTACTGCCTACATGTAATCCACATCAAATACACAATACATGCCTGCTTCAAAATAGCAATATCATAGTTTATTTTGGATAAAAATTGTTTATGACAACTTCTGAATTTATGAACCCTAAATAATTAAATTATTGAATAGATAAGAAAGCGTTTATTTTATAATTGATGGCAAAACTATAGAAATTACTTAAAATAATACTTCATAATGAGCAAGGACTGATGGTTTTGTTTCCAATTATAAATCATATCACAGGAAGTTTGTATTCATCACTACCAGCTACAATAGCTGAGGCTCCACCTGGTATTCTGATATTCACATCTGCCCCTCCCCCTTTACTTTAAAATATTCAAAAATATAATCATTTATGATAATAATCAAAAGGGGAAAAAGGGCATGAACCATGATTGACATAACCACCCATTAAAAGTTACATCTAAAGAAAGTCTGAATTTGAGGTCACAAGATACAAGCAGCATGAGCAAACTATAGGGGAATCCCCATGTTGTCATGAGCACTTGCTATTGCAGGCCTCTTAAAAAAAAAATGCTTGCCCGGTAGAAAATACCGCTTGCCCAATTTTTTTTTTTAATTCTTTTGCTCTAAAATATTTTTTATGATGGTACTACACTTAATTTTTAAGGGGCAAGAGAAATAACTACAAATGAGAATCATGTGGTTAAGAGCACATACAGATCTAGATCTAAGTCTACTTCCAGCTAAGTCATAACATCAGTTCTTATGCCATCATAGACATGGATCAGCTAATTTTTACTCAGTTATGCTAGTAGCTTCACTCATACTACCTTTGGAGCTATAAGTCACTGCCGATCGTGAAGACAAAAATCGCTGATTTTAGTCTGACAACTCATTATTTACTCGGTTGGGAACGATCAAGAATCTTGAGGCCGAGTAAAAAAAAAATTGCATGCAGTGAGCTTGAGAATCAGCTGGCTCGCGATCTCTTATATGTAGCGCCGATGTATGGAGCATGCCGTGTGCTGGTGTCCTCTTTGTTTTTTAGTCATCGGCAAATTGTGCAAGATAGAAGCGCATACGCAGTGTATTTTAGAACGTAAGATGGCAGCCCCCATAGCCGTTCTTCAAACAAGTTACCTGACAATAAATCATAGGTAAATTGGTGCAGATTTGATGTTTCCACTGTTTTGACATTGTATGAGAGATAATTGGCCGATAATTGTGTTATTGAAATTTACTGTCATCTTATTTTTTAATTTTCAAAACAACCACTTGCCCCGGGCAAGCGGGTTTGTTGCGTCCTGGCTATTGCTAGACAGCTCTGCTCAGCCGAGTTTGATTATTACACAATATTGCGCTGAGTGGTACTGGGAAGTTTGCAATGAGCAAAACTGAGTAATTAAACTGGAATATCTAGCCAAGGCCCTATACACAAATCAATTTTGAATAAGGTATTATTTTCTTCTGCATGTTTTTGTAATATCTTCTAGAACCATTGTAGAAAGTAAACATATTTTTGCCACTATTGGCTAAAATTGCAAAATCCACGTTGTCACTCATTATAGTTGTGCTGGCTGGGCAGCAGCAGTGGCAAAGGACAAGATTTTTTAGTCAATGGATCTAAGCAATTCACCCCATATTTCTCTGTCTATAATTTGTTGTTTTCGGTTGGAAATCAACTGAACATACATATATCAACAAAGAATTTTTTTCCATGACAGCACTTATACACTTTGAGGCCCATGGAAAAGGTACATGAGTAATGATGATGATATATTAATATTATATTTAATAATGTTGTAAGTTAGAGCCATTACGGGATCGGAGTTCGGTTCGGAAGTTTTGCTCCTAAAATCGGAATCGGTTCGGATATCGGATCGGAAGATATTCAAAAACAAAAAAATACATTAAAATTTGTATGTGGCCGGCGCGTGGACAAATGCGGCACGCTACACTGATGGCAGTATTTGTTTTGATCTCCGACAAAAGCGGAGGAAGAAGATGATGAGTTGTTTTGATCTCCGACATAATCGGAGGAAGGAAAATAAGATAATGACGTTCCAGCGCGCGACACTACCGCCGATCAATGATAGGCCTCTTCTCTACAACATCGTGGTGATGGCGGAGTCCGTCGTGAACTTTTAGAGGCCGCATTACTTACCAAAAAAGACGCATTATCATCCAAAGTTGCTTACGATGATATTCACCTTCTCTACGATATCGTAGTGATGGCGGAGGTAATCGTAATCTCATAAAGGTCGCATGACCTCCCGAAAAAGACGCATTATTATCAAGAGTTGTTTACCGTGATATTCACCTTCTCTACAACATCGTAGTGATGGCGGAGGTAATCGTAAACTCTTAAAGGTCGCATGACCTCCCAAAAAGGACGCATTATTATCCAGAGTTGTTTACCGTGATATTCACCTTCTCTACAACATCGTAGTGATGGCGGAGGTAATCGTAATCTCATAAAGGTCGCATGACCTCCCGAAAAAGACGCATTATTGTCCAGAATTGTTTACCATGATATTCACCTTCTCTACAACATCGTAGTGATGGCGGAAGACGCATTATTATCAAGAGATGTTTACCGTGATATTTCCCTTCTCTACAACATCGTAGTGATGGCGGAGGTAACCGTAATCACATAAAGGTCGCATGACCTCCCGAAAAAGACGCATTATTGTCCAGAATTGTTTACCATGATATTCACCTTCTCTACAACATCGTAGTGATGGCGGAGGTAATCGTAAACTCTTAAAGGTTGCATGACCTCCCGAAAAAGACGCATTATTATCCAGAGTTGTTTACCATGATATTCACCTTCTCTACAACATCTTAGTGATGGCGGAGGTAATCGTAATCTCATAAAGGTCGCATGACCTCCCGAAAAAGACGCATTATTATCAAGAGATGTTTACCGTGATATTCCCCTTCTCTACAACATCGTAGTGATGGCGGAGGTAATCGTAATCTCATAAAGGTCGCATGACCTCCCGAAAAAGACGCATTATTGTCCAGAATTGTTTACCATGATATTCACCTTCTCTACAACATCGTAGTGATGGCGGAGGTAATCGTAAACTCTTAAAGGTCGCATGACCTCCCGAAAAAGACGCATTATTGTCCAGAATTGTTTACCATGATATTCACCTTCTCTACAACATCGTAGTGATGGCGGAGGTAATCGTAAACTCTTAAAGGTTGCATGACCTCCCGAAAAAGACGCATTATTATCCAGAGTTGTTTACCATGATATTCACCTTCTCTACAACATCTTAGTGATGGCGGAGGTAATCGTAATCTCATAAAGGTCGCATGACCTCCCGAAAAAGACGCATTATTATCAAGAGATGTTTACCGTGATATTCACCTTCTCTACAATATCGTAGTGATGGCGGAGGTAATCGTAAACTCTTAAAGGTCGCATGACCTCCCGAAAAAGACGCATTATTATCCAGAGTTGTTTACCGTGATATTCACCTTCTCTACAACATCGTAGTGATGGCGGAGGTAATCGTAAACTCTTAAAGGTCGCATGACCTCCCGAAAAGGACGCATTATTATCCAGAGTTGTTTACCATGATATTCACCTTCTCTACAACATCGTAGTGATAGCGGAGGTAATCGTAAACTCATAAAGGTCGCATGACCTCCCGAAAAAGACGCACTATTATCCAAAGTTGTTAGAGATGATTTTCACCTTCTCTACAACATCGTAGTGATAGCGGAGGTAATCGTAAACTCTTAGAGGACGTATAGTCAGATAGTCGTAAATATTACCGCGCATGTTAGCGTGTTCAACTAAATCTTATTTGCCTCCGCTTAAGATCAAAACATATCGTCTTTTCGTTGTTTTTCTTCCTCCATTTTTGTCGGAGATCAAAACAAATTATCATCATCAACATCGTTTTGTTTTTCCCCGATTATGTCGGAGATCAAAACAAATCATAATCTTCTTCTCCACCTGCCTTTCCGCTAATATCGGAGATAAAAACAAATCATAATTTTCTTCCCCTTTATCTTCTTTTCCTTCCACCGCTTTTGTCTGAGATAAAAACAAATCACCAGCGCATTTCGACGGCAAACATGTCGCCACGTGTTTTTTTGTTGTCTTGTTATGTTTTGGTTTTTCCGATCCGATTTTTTCCCCACTGGTCAAAAATCGGAGTTCGGAAAAATGTAGAAAAAAGGGGGAAATCGGATCGGATCGGGAATTGGAATAAAAATCGGTTACAGCATTAATATATAATATCAATAAAAATGGGTCCCCACTAAAATCTTCGAGAGAAATATCACATTTCATTCAATTCAAATGGCAGCCAAACATCAGCAGGTACCGTAAGTAACGGTGTATTAACTGCACCTTTTTCTCGGCGGGGTAGAAGCAAAAGTCGGGTGTGCGGTTTATACACGGTGACGGGTCTGAGCCAGCCCGCCGTAACCCCTCCCGTACATGTACGATGTCTGCCAGTTCACAACACATCGAGTGGCCGGGCGTAGCCGCCCAGGCAATGTTGTTTAGAGGGGTATGAGCCGCGGGTAATTGGAAGCGATTATTGCAATATTAATTAAATGTTGTCCATAACAAACACACCCACCTTCATGACACTATTTTGACTTTATTCTCGATTCAAAGTAGTGAAGTTCCCTGGCTAATTTAAAAGAGACGCCAAGCATACTCGGTAATATTTTGTCACCGCTGAGCTGAGCGAGAGTTGAGTGAGCTTAATTAGAGATTGCGTTGTAATGTGGTTATAGTGCGACTTAAGGTGGCGCTATTCAAAATCCCGTTTCGCGCCAGCTTGTTTTTTTCCTTCCTGTTTGCTTTTCATAAGATACCATGTAAAACCACGCACGAGAGAGACGGCACGAAGCCGTAAAAAACAACTGGAAAAAATGCAAATTTCTTTGTTTCTTGAACCTTCCTATAATCCCGTATCCAAAATTCATGCTAAGACATCAAATTTCTGAAAGTGATTGTGAGATTTTGATGCAAGAAATGTGAATGTTTCTTCCTCCTACGCTGGGAAAGACACAGATCATAATTTGATAAGATGTACTGGCATGACTTGTACTGTATCGTAGTTTGCAATGTAATGGCAGTGCTGTGTGTGTACACTGTGACTGTGAGGTGAGCGAGTGTGTAAGTTGCCAATATTGTCGGGACCGTTCTTTCTTTCTAACATTTGTAGATGAATTGATCAAGAACAGCATATTTCTGCATACCGGTAATCTCTTTGGATACTTTGAAATCTTAAAAACTTATTTTGTTTCTTCTTTGTACCTCAAATATGCATGTAAATGTGAGAAGATTTTTTTTTTTTTAGTCCAAAGTTGGGGGTGCGCTTAATTACGGTACTTGTATATTTTCTTATCATTCCATACATGTGTTTTAAATTTCGTAACCAGTGGCTAGTGATTTACAATATATTGCATCGAAATATCAACCTATCAGCCTTATGAGTTTTAGGTGCTTGTGGGCAACCTTAAACACCAATTTGTGTACTTACTAAACTTACCTTTGAAGATTTATTAGATGTGTACTGGAAAGCAAGCTGCAGATAGGCTTGAGTTAGCTCCTCTGAAAGACAATAGAGATACAGTAGGTTTTTTTTAATACGAAACAGGTAGCATACCAACTTCCAATAAATTTCAAAAAATATTTTGTTGTTCATAAATGAACAAAATATTTTTCAAAATGTCCATATGTCCAATCTTAAGGTGGATGAGGTAAAAAAAATAATAATTAAAAAGTTTGATTTTTCAATCAAACTAATATGAGGAATATGCATTTTGAAGATATGGGTTAAGGCAAGTACCCCTGGAAACAAATCTCATCTTTATTTTATAAAGTTATCTTTTGTGGTTTAAGTACATGTAAGCCCATATGTTGAATTCTAACGTTTCAATGAGAAAAAATTGATTATATAATGCAAATTTATGCTAATTTGAAGATTATGTATGGGACAATTATAAAAAAAAATAAATAAAACCTGTGGCATTTAATCAAAAGTGAGACGTGGATCACAGAACACACTATTCATTTACTTTTCATTTTATTAAACCTAATATTTTTTTTTAGGGGGGGGGAGTGGTTTTAATAATTCATCATAGCCAACATGCCCCCGAAGTCCCACTCTGTCAGCTGCTAGACAAAAGGTTTTGCAGTGAACATGTAGGTCATCTAAGAACGGAGACCAGGGCCCCGTTTTACATAGAGTTACGATTGATCCGATCAACCGTAACTCTATGAAAATCCATCAGTGTCATAATCTTTTATACAGGAAATTTGCAAAATGTCCTTTGTAAACAAAGAAGAACACACCAATCGTGAAGAAATCAATGAATTTATGAATAAACATTCATATCAAAAAATTCTTTTGAACAAACATGAATTTTATATGTTGACTGTGCTGGCTTTCCATAGTTGCGATTGATCGGATCAATCGCAACTCTTTGTAAGATGTGGGCCCAAGGGCCCCATACTGTGTACATGTACTGTACATACTGCACTGCATACATGTCTGCCCATGCATTGACCACCATGACATATAACAAGGCCTGCATACATATATAAACTAAAGTGTCATAGAAATGAGCTCTTAGGTTTATAATTAGATGCCTCAGAAATTGAAGAAATGCTTTGTCAAATTTTGCTAATTCAGGGGGCAAGAGCAGGGCTGGCACTTTTTAAAAGGTGTTTTAAAACACACAAGAAAAAATGTGTTTTAAAACACTGCATAGGCTTGTGTGTATAAATTTGCATGGATTTGATTTCAAATGAATGTTTTTTTTCATACTTTTATTTCTGAAGTTTACCATTTTCTTCTAACTATTTTAAAATTCTTTCTCAACACCACTCTTTTTCTCCTCTTTCTCTTTCCCCCTTTATTCTCCCTTTCTTCATCTCTTTGTCATGTTCCTTTCTTCCCATTTCAATTGTGCACATCAATCCATATTAAAGGTAGGGACAGTGATTTTCCGTTTCAAAAAATTGCCTTTTCCGTTTCAGAAAATCCTAAATTCCGTTTCGGCATGTCAGAAAACGGAAATTCCGTTTCCCCATAGACTTTGTACACACGGAAAAGTGACAATTCCGTTTACCCATCCAGTAGCAATAACACAAGTTAACGCTCGCGCTGGTCAAAATTTGGATCTGTCACTGTACCAACAACGCAGTAGAATCCGCTCTAATCGGATCTATGCGGGCACAAAAAATATTTTGACACATATATCTAACATGAATACATCCTCACCTTTCACATTTCTAGCATTATTTCACTGTTGAATGAACTTTTATAGATAATTTTGGGGGGTTTTCGACATTGTTTCGAGCAGTCAACGATTTCATTCTATCCGCCATTTTGGATTTCAAGATCGTGCTGTACATTTTCAAACGTAGAGGGCAGCAAAACACGACCTGCATGTGAATGTTTTGGATACGGCCGAACGACCGTAACCTGCCAGAGCGGCCGGGAAGGACCGGGGCAAGGGGTACGATCGGGTGTGAAGGAGTGAAGAGCAGTCACGATGTGTTGATTTTGTTGTGATTGTGGTGAAGTGAGATCGTGTTTTGTGGCCATTTAATATTCGTATTTTGTTAAGATTTTGGAGTAATTTTAGGGAAAGTTATTTCCGCCATCGCGGAAAACGGACGGAATTCGCGGAAAACGGACGGAATTCACGGAAATGGCCTTTTGAAGCGGAAAGTGGCATTTCGAACGGAAAATTTCGGAAAACATATTTTTCCTCAAAATACACAGAACAGCAACATAAATTACTCCAAAATCTCAACAATATACGAATATTATATGGCCACAAAACACGATCTCACTTCACCACAATCACAACAAAATTAACACATCATGACTGCTCTTCAATCTTCAATTTTCATGTTGCCGTCGCATGTTTGAGGCTGCGACCCTGCGATGTGTTGAAATCGGCCGTGAATAATACGTGTGAGGAATTAGATACCGGATACTGGCCAAAAATCACCAATATTGAGGATGACCGGAGGATGGACATTTTTTTTCCCACCTTTGCCACTCGAAGTATCCAAACGAGTTAACTGTCTTGATGTTCGGGTAGGTGGATGTACTAGGCCTAGTACATGTATGAGGAATAAACTAGGCCTAATCAAAATTCAAGTGTCAACTTTAGTGGTGTTTTTTGGCATTCAATTTCAATGATTTAGTATTTTTTGGGGGGAATATGAACTTTTCTGTTGGAAATTCAATAACAAAAATTATAGTTTGTTCGTTCGTAGGATGAGTGCTGAAGTAGTGAGTAGTGAAATGAATTTCGGCTAACATTTTTCGCATTATGAAACGATGTTAACCGACAACTCTAAAATCTGTAAACATGTACGTGGTGCGAATCGAGGTTAGTTTATAGTATAGCATAACCTATAACAATATTACAATACGTGTAACTGCCTTGGACCTTAGACCCACAACGGCAAATTGTCCATAGACTGTGTACAACGGATAGATCGTCTCCGCACAGCAATTCTAAGACCGCTGATTGGTCAATCGCGCAGATCACGTCATGATCACGTGGTCCGAAAAATAATTCCTTCGGACTGCGTGCGGAAGTATCGATAGCGATAACGATATCCGGTCACGGTGTGTACGCGGTAAATGGTCTTGGTTCGTGATCGGATCGCTCCGGTATCGATCAAAAATTATCGAAACCCTGCAATTTCATGCATATTCACGCGACGCTCCGAAACCCGGAAGCCAATTGACTTTGTGCACGTTGCGATAGACTCTACAAATTCCAACGAACACGATGACATATAGACGCTAATTTGTAAGATTTTGACGGAAAAGCAAAAAGTAATCGAAATTCTCTTACCTGTGCGGTATCGGTGAGAAAATAGATCCTCCGAGAATACCTTTCATAATTCATATAAAATACGCGAAAGTGAAATTCTAGGTCGATTTTGGTACGAGGTGATAGAGAATTGCACACTTGTTTTGGTGGAATTCTGTGTGGTGAAATAAAAGGCTTGCACTGCACAACGAACAATTGTGTACAACGGA
The DNA here is from genome assembly GCF_018143015.1 of Lytechinus variegatus. Lineage (NCBI taxonomy): Eukaryota > Metazoa > Echinodermata > Echinoidea > Temnopleuroida > Toxopneustidae > Lytechinus > Lytechinus variegatus. The sequence continues at coordinate 22,860,551 of NC_054749.1, forward strand.
TAGCGGAGCGTGAACGTAGCGGTCGTGTACAGTTTTGCTTATTACATGACGTCATCCAGCCCTTGCCGAGAACCAATTTATGAATGAAAATATAGTAAGCATGCGCAGTGCAAGCCTTTTAATTCCCCACACAGAATTCCACCAAAACAAGTGTGCAATTCTCTATCACCTCGTACCAAAATCGACCTAGAATTTCACTTTCCCGTATTTTATATGAATTATGAAAGGTATTCTCGGAGGATCTATTTTCTCACCGATACTGCACAGGTAAGCAAATTTCGATTACTTCTTGCTTTTCCGTCAAAATCTTACGAATTAGCGTCTATATGTCATCGTGTTCGTTGGAATTTGTAGTCTATCGCAACGTGCACAAAGTCAATTGGCTTCCGGGTTTCGGAGCGTCGCGTGAATATGCATGAAATTGCAGAGTTTCGATAATTTTTGATCGATACCGGAGCGATCCGATCACGAACCAAAACCATTTACGGCGTACACAACGTGACCGGATATCGTTATCGCTATCGATACTTCCGCACGCAGTCCGAAGGAATTATTTTTGGGACCACGTGGTCATGACGTGATCTGCGCGATTGACCAATCAGCGGTCTTCGAATCGCTGTGCGGAGACGATCTATCCGTTGTACACAGTCTATGGACAATTGTTCGTTGTGCACTGCGCATGCCTACTAATTTTCATTCATAAATTGGTTCTCGGCAGTGGCTGGATGACGTCATGTAATAAGCAAAAATGTACACGACCGCTACGTTCACGCTCCGCTATCCGTTGTACAATTTGTCGCTGTGCCTACAGTTCTTTTTAAATTTTTTTTAAATTAAAATTAAATAAAGACAAAAATCGATGAGCCCCGTCGGGGGGATTTTGCATTGCTGCACGATAGCGAGCCGTCTGTGTACGAGGAGAAATGAAAAAAGGTTAAAAACTCCTCGAAACAGACGGCTGCCAGCTGTCTAAAAAGTTACTCGGAGCTCAATCTCAAGACTCGGCTCGGGCTCGCGGTCGCAGCTCAAAAAGATCACTCACTCATTCAGTTCACTCATTTCATTTCATGATCAAAATTTTTTGGGGGGCACGAACAAATTCAACAACGTCAACAGTGGCTGAAATAATACGTTATTTACTCACGTTCTGAAGAATCAGCATTCACAAGAACAGATTTTAGTAAAGCACATTTCTCTTCTGAAGCCATACGGGGTAAACGAAAGCCAGTGAGTTAGATTCTTCGCCAGATTTCGCAAAAAATTGATGCAAAATTTACGGCGATAGAAGTTCTCTTCGCGTCCAGGGAAGGTACAAAATGGAGATAAAGTAATGCGCATGCGCGGCCGGCATCCAGAGCAACTAGTCTTTATCTCAGAGCAAGCTTGAAAATTTTGTTTATTGCAAAAGAAAAGTTCGTAGACGTTCTTCCATGCTCCTGCAAAAGGTATAGACCTTGGGCCCGTTGCAGAAAGAGTTGCAATCGATCGCAACTCTAAAAATCATGCGTAACTTGATTTTCAACCAATCAACAGCGCGTATTTGGGACTTGCGTTTGATTTTTTGACTTGCGTTTAAACGCAACTCTTTCTGCAACAGGCCCCTTATCGCAAATAGATTCACGCAAAGGATCATGGGATCGCAAAGGGGGCAATAGCGCCGCTGTTGTCCGGATGCAACCATGCGAGCGCAAGCAGCCGACAATAAAGTGTACGATTTCCATAGTGTATCAAAATACGATCGACGCCCGCAGCCAACATTTTGCTAACTTCCAGTAAACGCCTCGTCATATTTGTTCCAGAGTCTAACATCACTTTTCTTCTTAATCATGGGTGGCAGAGATAGATGTGCTGTCTTTAGCTGCAAGAATTACCACAGATTTTATGAAGAAAAGTATAATTTTCTTTCATTTTCGCGCACTGTCTGTGCGAGTTTTGAGCTGCGAAGCTGCTGTGCAGTGTGCTTGCATGCACGGACAGTGGGCATGCACTCTCGGCCCGGGGCCAGGGGACAGTGTACGTCGGCGAGGCAGTCTAGGAAACTGGTCCCATATTCCAAGCAAAAATAAAATGATGATCAATAAAACAAACTCTGCAGTACATTTGATTACTTTATTCTAGTTATGTATGTTTGTAATATCAATCGATAGTCAAGAATACATGTTTCATAAATAATTATCTCAATCATGATTTTATTCAGTAGGCCTAAAAACCGAGCTGTGTTTTCTTTTTCTCTCCACATAGTAGGCTACATAATAGTTGCATATTATTCAGGATCGTGGTCGGACATTCTGAAGTTTAATTATTGGCATGCTTAGACAAAATAATGAATAAAATAATGAGAAAAAAAAAAATAAAAAATGAGAATAGATGAAAATATATTGAGAGAAAAAGTAAGATACAAAAAGAAAATTAATGAGGAAGGTGATCTGTAAGAGAAGTGACTGAATGCGATGAAATAAATTGAAGATTTAAATGTTGAAATAAGATTTTTTTATCAAAAGAATGGAATATATATCATTTATATGAATTAAATATCCATCATCTACTAATTTTCAGACAAAATAAAATTACAGAGAGTTGGAGGGATGTTTCAAATTCAGGGATTTATTTAATCTGCATGTCATTTTTCATATGTCCTTCATTATGTATATATATATGAATAAATAAATAAATATATATTGTATATATATATATATACACACAAACACACACACATATATATATATATCTATATATCTATATATATATAGCTTATTTTTTTTTGTATACTTTAGATTTGTCTCACCCCCTACATGTATATAGAGCTTGTATGATCAAACTAAAGAGCCCGAGTTGCAAAGGAGGACTATACGAAAACTATATAGCTAAATTATATGGAGATATATGGTCTACATTATGATTCTCATGAATATTCTTTAATGGAAAAATTTGCTATCTAATTGGGATCGCCGACGTGCTCTTTTCTAAAGTCGATCGGCATTGACCCGCAATCACCGTCTCACTTTTCCCACAAAATCTTCCCAAGTTTAGCCCCATAAAACTTCGAAAATATGGTGAGTATTGACTTCATACTTTCACTGGGCAATCATGATACATAGATTGTTCTATAAATCCACATTCAAGTATCCAAAGTAATTTGAATACGAAGAAATCAGACTTTTAAAAAAGCCTGGATTTTGAGTGACACTGCACAAAACATATGGCGTTGTATGGCTTCCCAAAAGCCGATTCTGCGTTTGCCCCCTTTCGCATCCCGTGATCCTCTGCGATGACAGACGCCCTCACGCGACAGACGCTATTTGCGATAAGGTCTATTAAGAGACAAAAAAATAAACTCACTGTATCATGTATCACTGTATGAATAAAGCACATGAAAATGAATGAGTGTTCATGAAACAACCAAACAACAATCACAGTGTCAAAGGCCCCAAATAATTTCAAGCATTCTTTGCATGTAACACCAAATCAATCTTTCCAGAATTAGTAGGGCCATGAGGGATGAGTATGGGCTTTGCAAATGAGTAAACGGAGTAGCTGAGAATTTAAAAGACAGATATGAAAAAATTTCAAAAAAAATGTAATTCGGTTAAAATACTTTTACCTTGGGGACCCCCCCCCCCCCCCGCCTGTTACGCTACTGCCCATAATTCATGGAATACAGACACCATTTTAAATAAATTTCAATGTACAAAGTGATCTTCTAGTTTTCCATTCTTATCTTGCCCCATCCAGGGGCGGATCCTGGACAGCGTTTCAAGAAAGGACTTAGACGTTTTATCAGACAAGTCCCATTTTATCCGACAGCTCCCATAGGAACAGTGCCTCCCAGCCAATCAACATCAGGGAAAGATGTCAGATCTGAAAACTTGTCGGACAAAAATGTTGATCATAAACGCTCCCCAGGATTTTCAAGGGGGGGGGGGCACCCGAGGAAAAATTTGACAAGCAAAAAAAGGAAGAAAAAAAGGTTCAAGGGGGGGCACACTTGTTTTAACCTTTAACCACGGGCACGGGCCCGCTTTGCCCCCCATGGATCAGCCAGTGCCGCCGTCTACAAGTGTTTATTTGAAAAATGAAGAGATTGATTCCAAAAGGGGCATATATATATATATATATATATGTCTTTGACCTGGGAATCAAATGCATCATATCGCATTTGAAAAAAAAAACTGTGGGAAGTTTGGTAAAAATTGATTGCAAATTTGAGTTTTATTCCAAAGGAGCTAAATCCACTACCAGGTAATTTAAAATTTGTTAATTTTACTACATAACATAAATTTTTAAATAGTTACATGTTTTTGAGACAAATTCACACTATCTGTGCAAATTTTAATGAAATTTACTGAATTTTACTATTTTTATGAATATTTTTTTTTATTTAGCCTATTTCAGAATAAAACATCGAAAAGTCGATTTTTTTTAAATGAAAAAATCTTCCTTTTTTCATTTTAAAAATTTTTAATGGATAAACATAAAATGTAAAATGTACTCTGCAAGCAATATTTGTGTTTTGTGTTCTATATCCAATAACAAAGATGTTTAGAGAGCGGTGTTGGCTCAGTATTGGTAACGCGTCTGCCCGTCGAACCAAAGATCGTGGGTTCGAGTCCACCCCGGGCGGATGACCGAAGCCAGTGCGTTGTGTGTAAACGTCTCTCCCATGTTTCATATGTTTCGGATATGACGTTAAATGGAGGCTCCGTGTAGAGGAGAGTCACCTTTGCATGTTAAGAACCCAAATTGCACTATTCGTATAAGAGTAGGGGAAACCCTGGTGTAGTGGTCCACCTGCATTCCCCCCCCATCAGTTATATCGGGAGGAGTGAGACCTGCGGGTCATACTGATTCAGTTCGCTTTTCGCCTCCCAGGCACAGGCGACGCCAAACAAATGATAATTGGCAAAAATGAACATTCAACAAAAGTTTTTTTCCATAAGGAGCTAAATCCATGAAAAATCAAGATTTCAATAAATTCTTTAAAAAATGATATTGAATGCATTTAACAAACCAAGATTTAATTAGTCGAAGTTGAGAACTATACACGTACAAAAAAGTAAGTCCCCCCTTAAACAAACATCAATAATTTTCAAACCAATGCGAGTTTTTAATATATTTTTATATGAGCGTCTAGGTAATTTTTCATAAGCTACCCTTTGAGTAAATGTTATGGGCGTATTTTACGTCATGCTTCAGTGAGCACCGTCAGAAAAAAATGTCACTTTTCAAAAGTCACAAGCCAAATATCATGTTGATTCCATTTTATTGGAACTTATTCCACATATTCTCATCATGAAAAATAGTCAGAAGGCTTATAAAAGGTACTTTCTAAAAAACGATACAACTTTTTTGGCTATGAAATTTCACGGTTGAATAAACACAAGTCCAAATTTGCTATAATTGGATATTTTACACGTTTCTATCAATAAAAATGATAGAATATGATGACAGTTATTTTTGGGAAGAGTTTCTTCAACAGTATTCATCGTTTCACGGTTCAATGAACATTTATTGAAAACAAAAAATACGATTTTCAAATATCATAGGCAAGTATTGTTTCATTTTGGTAACTGAAAATGATCTTTTCTCAACTTTTTCGTTGTTGTCATGACCAATTATAACTTGCTTCAATGATTCAAATGCGTTTAATTAAATATTCACGCTTGAATGAACATGTGCAATGTGATTAGCTCTTTTTTACGTTATTGGAAAAAATGCAATTTGTAACTATGGATATCTGTCACAAACTTCCTTGCATAGTTCATTTGATTTGATTTTTGTTAAAATCCCGATGTTTAATGCATCAGTGAGCACACAATACTCGAAAATTATGCAAATGGGAAGAAAGTTCAAGGCCGTGGCCCCACTCTGTGCCGTATCGAATGGTTATTTTGGTGTTCGCACCATTTGGATAGTGTTACTCTGAAGCCATGTGCGAAGTTTCATGAAATAACTGTTGGCAGAAGTAACAAAAAAAAATAGACTTGTGTACATTATGGGTGCATATGTTTACGAATAAGTAACCCCTTATTATTCAATATGGTGGAACCCCGGGGTGGAACTTTTTTTTCAAGGCTGTCTTAAGAAATGTCGTTATCAACCTATGGGCAAAATTCTGTGCAAAAATGAAATCGATTTGTTTATTTATGGATGAGTGAGCACGCATCAAAGTGGGAAAATTGGCATTTTCAATGTCACAGACGCATTTTAAAGGGTAATAAAGTGATTATTTGGGGGGAAATTCGGTTTCAAATGTGACTTTGACTGCTGTCGTTTTATCATCCATCATCTCTATCACCACACACTTTCCGAACTTTAAACATGTTCATGGTTGAGCGAGCACAATGGAAAACTTAGGAATGAATACTCTTTATACTGCATAAATGTATTCTTTTCCTAGCAATTTCTCAGGATCAGTTGAATATATGGACAAATCAGTGGTGGATCCAGAATTTTTAAATGGGGGAGGGGCCTATATTCGGGGGAGCCATCAACATTTTCAAATTTTAACATGATCTAACAAGTTGTAGAGGACACTTACCATAAACCCCTATGATGATACGTCACAATTCAGGGGCCGCGGAACGGTTTTCAAAGTGGGGGGGGGGGGCTGAGCCAAAAATGAGGGGGGGGGGGGGGGTGATCATGCAAAAAATCCAAATCGTATGGTCATTTTTACAGTTTTGTACATGCTTTTGGAAAAAAGTTTGGGCTGAAGCCCCCCCCCCCCGCAGCCCCTGCAATACATTGTGCTCACTCAACCATGAACATACCATATCAAAATCTGGTCTGAAGTGGTTGAATGATGGATAGTAAAACAGCATAACACCATAAAATTCATCTGAAAACAACTTTTGCCCAACTTTGTAATTTGAACAAACTGAAAAACGACTCTTGTGACTTTTAAAAATGGTCATTTTTAATTCAATCTTTAATCACTAATGCATGACTCAACCGATCGATCTCATTTTTCCCCAGGAGTTGCTTAATGAGCACAGAAAACCACCTATGAAATATTATATCTCAAACTAATTCGGTTCAAAAGTTACAATTTGATTTAGGGGGGACTTACTTTTTTTGTTGTGTATATAATACATATCAAATTGAAACAGCAGCGGATAAGGGAAAGTGGTGAATTAAAAAACACTGAATTACAGGAAAACGCTAAAAGTGGATTTACTTCTTTTGGAAAAAATACTATTCAAATATATAAAGTTAATTTCATCTATATGATTAACTCGTTTCAATAATCCATTTTCTCCTTTTTTTCTTTGACATTTCAATTTTATACTTGATAGATTTCCCTTTTTCTTCCTCTAAAGTTCGTCTGTGTGGGAGGGGGTGACTTCCAATTTAAGTGGGATTTTTATCAGTATTAAGGCTTGGGTACAGCATATACCATATTGCTTTTTTACTATGTCTTTAAATATGTTTTTTTTTCAAAAAGTTAAAATTGGAGGGATCAATCCCCTTGATTTGAGCCCCCCCCCCCCCCGACCCTGCCCCCAATCTCTCTCTTTCTCCCACCCTTTATGCAGTGCGTATAAAAAAAACGGGACAGTTTTGAAAAGTCTATGAAAAAAATTGTTTCAAATTATTATATCTATATTTTGATGTTAATAGATGCTCTAAGATCTTATCTTTGAAATACCATTTAAAAAGATAAATTTTGTTCATGCTTGAGCGAACACGGGACGTTTTTGTCGGGGGTTCAAAAAGAGGCTTTTGCCAAAATGGCAGATATTGGAAATTTGATGATTACACTTTCGGCTAATCAGAAGACTTCCTCTTAATCTTTTCATTATCTTTGCCATTTTTTTTTTTTCAATTATGCTGTCAAATTTCATTTACAAATTTATTTATTTACCTGAATTATATTGTTTTTCATTTAATCTTCTTTTACCTTTGAATTTTCCTTCATAAGTAAGAAAAGAAGAGACTTTTTGTCAACCCAAGTAAGAAGATTTGCATTATTAATTGGGAGAATTTGTAATTATTCAAATCCTTTCATTATGTGAATCAAATTATTTTATGGTACCTTTAATAATCATTATGTGAAACAAATTATGTTATGGCACCTATAAAAGACATGAATCCTATTTTCAAGGGGTTATTGAATCCTTCACCAAGTTTAATTATGTGCTTGATATGACAAACAGGAAAGGATTTATGTCTTTCTATGGCAATTGTGTATCGAGTCAATTTTGAAGGAGCACGATATGGCAGATCGGGTAAAATGTATTAAAAAGTTGTGAAGTGAAAAAGCAAAAATTTCCACTTTTTTATTAAAATATCAAATTTTGTGATTTTGACATAATATTCAGAAAATGTTGTGATACTTCACTTTCTGTTATTTTCCTTTCCACTTGTTTTCCTTGGTCATAATTTTTTCATTGTAGGGCACCCCAAGCCCCCATCCCTCAGTATGCCACTGTTTGTAGCACACAATGAGAGGATCTGAAAGAAAAACACGTTCTCCCATACTTTGGTTAATAAAATAAGTTCTTGCCTAAAGAAGGAATATTCAAAGCTAAAAGAGAACATATTAAAAAGGAACAACAACAGAACTATTAAAGCAAATAAGTAGATTTGGAAGTGAATTTTAACTGCATAATTCGAAAATTATGGCAAAGATAATGAAAAGGTTAAGAGGAAGTCTCCTGATTAGCAAGAAGTCCGACCATCATATTTATCATTTTATGCCATTTTGGCGCAAGCCTCCTTTTTACCCCTGACAAAAACATTCCGTGTTCGCTCAAGCATGAACGAAACTCAATTATTTTAATGGCATTTGAAGGATAAGACTCCACAGCACGTATTGACACCAAAATATAGAGATCATAATTTGAAACAAAAATTTTATAGGCTTTTCAAATCTGTCCCGTTTTTTTTTGGATACGCACTGTAGTTACTCCCATCAACTTTCTTGATTCATTCCTACTGAAAGCATCACAATGGAATTACACAAAGCAATATGAACAAAATAAAATAAAACTGTTGCCATTTTTACAGCATATATATTTACAACCAATCAATTCATATCAATATGATTCACATTTGACTCCAGATCCCCATACAAAATATATATTGATCAAATGTCTTTCCTGCTAGTTTTGCAACAAATATGAATCTTTCTGTCATAAATCAATAAGCATATCATGAAAATACTTCAGAATTAAAAAGTATATGATTTCAGACAGATTTAAAGGTATACAAAATTCAGTCAACTAACATCCTACAAGTAGGGATTATTACAGCATAATAAATTTTTTAAAAACTCATTGTAAAATTGAGTTGTTGCAATGTCATCAAAAAATAAAATACAAGTCCTTGATAGGTTTTAAATAATGTTAAACTCACAATATACAAATGTGAGCTGATGACATTATCGGCTTCGAGCAAAGAACTTTGTTCGATTTTTCAAGCAGCAATTACCGGTATCAAATTTAGAATGCTGTATCTTGGTTACAACTTTCTGTTTTGATCAGACTTTACTTTTTTTTTATTAATTTTTATTTATTAATTTTTACTTTATTAATCAAAATAATTTTAGAGTAAAATTTGCCCTTAAAAGAGGGTTTGTCATTACCTTTGAAGAAGGGATCATATTGTCTCAATTTTTTATTAGTGTGGAGAGGGAGATCTATTCAGCATTTTTGCCACATCTAACAAAGCTCAGACTAAGCTTGCAGCACATCAAGCAAAACCTTACAAAAAACATAAATTTTCATGATTATGAAAAAAAAGTGATTCCGCAATCTATATAATTTCACATTAAAAATGTTTTGTCACTGTTTGAAAAATTTATTTTTGAAAACTTGATTAGTATCTATTTAAGAATAAAGATAAAGATCAGTTTTCCCTATTATATTGCACATATTTATCACCTATATCTAACTCTTGATAACTCTGCCTATTTGAAACATTTTTTTTTCTTTCAAATGATGATCTGAATGATCATCTAATGCTATAACTGCTGTGACCAATATCAAGGCTCTCTTTATAAGTCTGTAGTTCACTTCAGTTCTATGGAGCTTAATTATCATGCTTTCTTTCAATATGAATATTAAAAAAAAAATTATTTCACTTTTCAGCCCAAAGAACACCAAAAAATAAACTCTATGAAGTATTCGCCAATTTTCTATCCTTATTAACAAATTTACATCCTTGTTTGAGTACCAGCACAAATCACTAAACTATCATATCCTTGTCATTAATGAAAACAATATGTAGGCAACATTATCGGACCAGCATATTACTGAAGCATTATTGGAAAGAAACTGCTGCTGAGCTGGTATTGTATTGTTTACAAATAATACTGCATTACAAATATATAAAATGTAAATTTGTGAATAAAAAAAAGAGCATCAAGAGGAATGATAATTGTAATATCACATAATTCTATTGCTGGAAATATATCCCCCCCCCCGGACTACTATACTGTACATTTTAAAAGAGATAATAAACAGAGACATTTACTAAAGATTTTTATCTCTTATGGACGCAAGAAAAGAGGAGGATTTTTCAAAGACGACCAGCTCTTTATTCTGCTCCATTTTATGAAGTGATATCCTTGAATACAAATATAAACAATTAATCCAATACTGCCTTGTCTAAGCACCATTCAATACCCATCATTCTTTCCACCCATACATCAATTTTGCTATAGTTCATACAACTAGGAGCAAAAACAAGAGAGATTCCACATAATTGAAGCAATATATGAATAGCTTTGAACCCAAGAAGCGCTGCCATCACCATCGCCTCAAATATACCCCCATGTGAATAATATAGTGATAGTAAGGACACAGGGAAAAAATCTTTCTTTTACAGAAGCCTTTTTGTTGAAATTTTTTTTTAATTAAGTAATATAGCAAAATATTTGTGTCCATGGAACACACATTAATTCTAAAAAATGCTCTGACGGCATGCATGGTAGAAGTTAACCAGCTTGGAATGTTGATTACATGTCAACAAACATGTCAATTGTTTTCTTCTTTCATGCATATTTAACATTTACTGTTCTCCATAATGTTGGATCTGAATTTGTAAAATAAGTCATATGCACTATTAACCATCACTCACATATTCTAAAATTTGTACACCTTTTTACATAACTATGGAACTGTTGACCTTTGACATAACAAAGATATTGTCTGTTAAGAGCTAAAATGGAGTTAAAGGGGAAGAATTTCCAAAAATCAAGTTGCTTTTAATAAAAGCAGAATTACGAGAGAAACATATTTGTTAGTTTTGGGTGAAAATCAACCAAGAATCAGAGTCCTGAATGTTAAATGGTTCCATTTTGAAATGTGACATGCCAGTGGCTGACACATATGTCATGCATTATACCATAATATAACATTTTCTAAAGAAGTAAGTATTCAACATGTGCGTTCAAGATATAATTACACACATTTGCGGCGACAACAAACCAGCAAAAAAAAAATCATGTCACTGAATATTACATGACAAACAGGGGAGCTGCAAAATGACATGACAAAAAGACAGGTTTGAAATTCATGATTGTTATTCTACAATGGGTTTTGTTAAACTTTCATTAATATGTTTACATAATTTTTCTGCTGTTCAATAATAAAACCAACTTGTTATCAGGCTTGATTTCCCCTTTACATATGTATAAAACACATAATGAATGAACTTATGCCCTTAATACTCCCATAAGGTATTATCTGGCAAGACAATAGACAAGTCACTATGCCCCAAGCGAATATATATTAGATAATCAGCAATAAATAAAATAATTTAGAAAGGCATGGATAAAAAACAAGGCACCTATATCATGGAGGAAGAGGGGAATATGTTCTAAGGCACTCACGTTTAGAATACGCTGCATTTTGAAAAGTATGGACCCTTGGCCATTAATCCATTTGATCGACTGAATGTTATTGGACAAGGAAATCAGAAAATAAATTTTTAAATTTAACAAAAACAACATTACAATACCACATTTAACATAAAAAAACATATATTATACATATAACATTATATATGATCCATGACAATTTATATTATAACTGTGAAAAGATTGTCTAAACATTACTCAATTTCAGCATTTGTAGAAAGAAGAATAATAACTTCAATGTGACTGAGTACTAGTCCTGAGGAGTAATTAGCTCATGGAACTTAGAAGGAATGAGATAACTAAACGAACATCATCATGAAATAACAGCATAAGTGGCAAAATCATGATTAACAGGGGGGGGCATGCTTTTCCTAGTTTTTGACAAACAAGATCTGCCACTGAGCAAATAAATGTAACTTGATCTTCAAGTGCCTCTGGTTAATACAGAGATACAATGTGAATATCAACACATGACTGACAAGGGCCAATTAAACTTCCAAAGTGCAGCGTATATTCATGTGCAAATAGTGTCCTTAGGCTATGCAATCTCCCTTGATGACATAAATACTGGGAATTCCTCTTCATTGATCCCCTTTTGACATTGTCTCTGCCGTGAGTGGGTCTTTCTTCGAGCCGTTATAGTAGTACTTGGACAAGACCGGCTCCTCCCTGCACAGCGCCAGTGCCCCGTAGACGTGTAGGAGGAGGAGTGGGAAGCGCGAGGTAAAATACTTGACGAACTGGTCCGGCACCTTACCCAATGATGCCTTCACTTCATCTGGAAGTTCCCTAAAATGGTGTTTCTAAAATAAGAAGATGAAAAAAGATTAAGTTTCAGAGTGTATTTCGCACCTGGAAGGAGTATCACTGAATGACATCTGTACAATTCAAATTTCTCATAAACCTATGATATGGCATTGTAGCAGGAATCCATAATGAAAACATGTTCAGAAATTTTGTTACGTGAAACAAGACAGTAAAAAAAATAAGTATTTTTGAACAACAGAGTTTGAGATTTGAATTTAAAAGTAAGGAGTCTTAATTATCAATACCTATACAAATCACTTCTTGAATTATAATAATTCTTTAAACTGTATTTCACAACATTTTAATGATATAATATGAAAACACAAAATAATCTTATGCAGAATTGATGATATTCAAAATCTAAAAGAATTTTAAATGCATGTACCCAAAGCATACACATAAAATAAACATCAGTACATTAGACGACACATTTTCTACCCATTCTTCAATCCTTTCCTCTACTTATGTTTGCATATTCATCTGTTATTAATTCCTTACTTGCAAAAAACAACAACAAATGCCCCAGTTGCCCAAAAGAAGATTATTCGAAACCATGTTCTACCCCCACCGCTCCCCACCATTCTACTTAAACATCATGCTGAAAGTATAAAAACAAATGAAAGAACATGCAAGATAATACAAAATACTTACTTTATTCCTCATTGCTCTTAATAGATCTCGAACAGAATGCCCTCTATACGACCTAAATTTTCTTAGATCTGCAAAATATAAAATGAAAAGGCATGCTTTCAAGTGAAAAACATACAAATCAAAATCAATGATGATATTTGCATAGTTTTATTTTCAGTTATATCTCAAAGTAACAGACATTCTTGGTGACACAATATTCATTGAAAGCAGCTTAAAACCAATGTTCGTTTCATAAACAGATATTTGAATTCCTGACTGTGATTTAATTCATACAAGATTCAATTCAACTTTATTCAACCATAAAAATGTGTATATACAAATCATACAGTGTATGTAATTATGCAACAAATGGTACAAAATATGGCTAGGACCATAAAAAAGGCAAACTGCTCATAGAGAATGGCCCCCAAAACAATAGCATCGACATAATTTACAATTAGAAACAGAAAACTAAGAAAACACAAATTTTCTCAGCAGATATATAAATGTATAAACATACACACACACCATCACACACACACACCCTGGTAATTTTATAGATTTACCATTAAGTAGGCCCTACACATTTTTTTGAAACAGGACACAGTTGAACAATCTTCAAGTGAAGTTGGGAGTTGATTCCATTTTTTTATACTGACTAAAGCTAGTGAATTTAAAGAGGATGTTAAAGAAATTTGACAATTGATCCATCTGACCTATCTCACTAAGGCTACATCTATTATATAATTATTATTAATATTTTTCAGGAAAAGAATATAAAAGTAAAACTCAATTACAGAAAAAAACACATATGAACAAAAATCATAACAAAGTGCCTAATGAAAAGGTGAAGGTACCATTTTCAAAATCTTTGGTACCACTTGACCACAGGGTTGAACCCATGACATTGCAGCTGTGGGTCTGTTGCTCTCACCAATAGACACAATCTGGGTTTAGCGTTTTCCACATGTCTGCTTGATTTATATTTGTCTTTCTACATATATTAATCTAATACACATAATTTGGCCCTAAGTTATGTTAACTGGATCCTTTAGAGTAAGTCGGCTGTAATTCTACAAATGCCCAGTACCTGGCCGATAACATACAGGATAGAGCTTTTTCATCAGTTGCAACTCGCCTTTGGAATTTTCTCCCAATTCAACTCTGTGACTGTAACAACACTGAGACCTTCAAATCTGAACCAAATCTTTTCCAGCAAATGTGTGACATATTGCAGATGAATGGCACTATACAAATGCTGTTCATCATCATCATCATCACCACCATCATCATCGTCATCATCATCGTCGTCATCATCATCATCATTGTCATCATCATCATCACCACCACCATCACCACCACCACCACCACCATCACCGCCATCACCACCACCATCATCATCAGCATCCTCATCATCATCAATTTATACAGTATGTAAAACACAAGCCTTTTATTTTCAACATCTTTTTTTTTCACAATCTTTACCTGATTGTAATTCTGAAGTAATGTTTTGTCTCCAGTCATCTCTAACAACTTTTTTTGACCCTGTCTCCAAAGCCACCAGTAGAGGGCAGTCTACTGGCTCTTTTTCTATCCTATCGCTAACATCCTGTGAAAGAAGTAGAAAGAGCATTTATTGCAGGCAAGGTATTTCTAGGAATGAATATCAAATAGATGGAACTCTTTCAATAGAACATAGAGTTATCCCAATGACTCATGAGACAAATCACCATCAATTCAACATGGACTGGAATGCATTACAAAAACAAAGATTTTGAAACCAAACCAAATAATAGTATTCCCTCCTGATGTATAGAGCATCAGTAATCGCACTCTCTTCTTGTGTCAAATAAGCACTAAAAATAGTTCAATATTAATGTTCTTGATTAAAAGGGATTGTATTTATTGTGAAACTGAGAATATTGTTCTTTTAACTGCTTTTCTATAAATAGGGGGGGGGGTGAAAATTTATCATTGCAAAACAATAATTTCATGCAAAAAAAAATCAAAATTGCTTTCCAACAGTTCTAACACTATAATTCTATATAAAAACATGAAAAAAAATGTGTCAATACCTGAAAGAATGCAAGCTGTTTTTCAGGCGACCAGAAGAACGGATGTATGAGGATTGCATTCGCCTCTGGCCGCTTGTCAAAACAAGGATCTATCATCCTTGTGATGAGCTGATGGCTGACTTGATCATCTGAAGAAAAACAAAATAATGAAAAGAGTAATACCAAGAGAACTGTTCTGAGTGCAGAAAGATCTGCAATGAGCTAAGTAATACTTTTGTGTACCATGTCAATAGGATAAATTACCACAGCGCAGGTAGTTCATTAAGTGAAAGAAAAGTGTTGAAAAATTGAAGTCAGTTGTCAATGAAATTTATCATTCTACAAAATTGCCTCAAAGAAAGAGAGAGAAACGGGTCAATAATTAAAATGATAAAGCAAGAGGATTTTTTCCATTTTTTTCGTATATTTGCAACAATGTATCATCTCACTGAAGGTGTTCTTCGTTTCTATACATAATTCTATTTGCTTGAATTTTCTAAAAGGGAGATCCAATATTTGAGGACAACTTCCATAAAAGGGAGGGTGTGGGTGGCAGAAAAAAGGATAAACAGAATACCTAATCTTTCTGTATATAGTAGTATCAATATGACGGACCACAAGTAAAATAGCTAAAGAGAAAGTGTACATACCCGGTGGTAACAGATCCAGGCTGTATTCTCCTGATATGATGTTTGCCTGACGATGCAACGAGTCACCAAACGGATGCTTCCCGCTTGATAGAACGTAATAGAACACACATCCCAGAGAGAAGATATCTATAGCCGTAGTCTAGGAGATATATGGGTAGAGAAATAAATGAAAACAAACTACTCCAGAGGAAGTGGAGAATGTGCAAACACTGTGAGCAAGCAAACCTAGACAGGGGCAGGATTATCTATCAGGCTCTCAAATGAATTTGTATTTTCAGAGATGTCGAGTTCAAATACCAGCTACGCATGAGATGTCCCATGACGGCATGAGATCTTAGGCATTTTGTATAATGTATATGAGAATAGGCTGTAATATAGGCATGGGAAGGAGATGCGGGGAGATGGGCATGAGTCTCGTGTAAGTCTGTGTTTTACCTCTTACAAGCAATATTGATTTATAGACTTTGATCATCACACTGGGAAATACTAATAGTGCACTAAATGAATTTACACAGAATATCCACTGTCAATGCTGCTTTCATGAGTGTTACAGCTATGAGTTGATAGTACGCCTCATCTTTAATTGCTAACTTTATTTGCTACACTGGTTTTTTTTCAGTATCTGTACAAAGTATTCAACATTAAGTATCTTAGCTATGTTAGAATTGTAATTAAATTTACTGTTCTGTCTTGTCCAATCAGCATCTCCGGTGCGATCCATCCATCTGTTCCCGCGACCCCTGACCTCCTAGAGAAGGACATCCTGCCAGCGGCTAGCTTCTTACACAGTCCAAAGTCCGATATCATGGCCTTGACCTTCCCATGCTGGTTGGGTTGGGATATCAGAACATTGTGAGGTTTGATGTCTCGATGGACTGAAAAAACAAAGAGGAGTTTACATTAGCATTTGACTTTAAATGACGTAAATGCTTAAAAAAATGATAAGCTAACTCAGCTCAATGAAAACCCATGGATTGACAAGACCAATGCAGTTACAGTGTGCATGGCTATGTGCACAGGAAATGATGTTGCTAGTGTTTTGACAAATGACATGAAACATTTGGCAATACTACTAAATAAATTTAGAGCACCCAAATCTAATGGAATCTGATGAGAGCAGCAGATATCAGCATCAATGATGGGAATAATAACGAATCAGGCAAGTGACAAATTAATTTCAAATTACCGATATTTAAAGAATGAAGGTGGGCCAAGCCAGATGTAGACTGGTAGAGAACATCGAGAGGTTTCAGCATGTGAAAGCGCCCTCTATCGTGGACAAACTCCTGGAGAGTTGCTGTACAAAGCTCAAGAGCGATGAAACGGAACTGAAGGTCCGCTTCCTGTATCAAGACATGTGAAAAAAAGTAGTTCATTTAGTAGGTGAGGATATATCATATGTCATAGATACAATGATGTACTTTATTTCTTGACTTGTCTGAACATCACTGTGATCCATTCATTTCAGCCTATTTTCAATTTGGTCTCATCTCTAGTTGGTTAAAACATCACTTGGGGCCCGTTTCAGAAAGAGTTGCAATCAATCGCAACTCTGAAACGCTGAAGCGCAACTTGATTTTCATCCATTCAAAAGCGCGTATTTGGGACTTGCGATTAATTTTTTGGCTTGAGTTTAAACGCAACTCTTTCTGCAATGGGCCCTTGGTCTTATATCAACTTAGGTGTATTGCTATTTTGTTTGATGATCAAACAGCCTGATTGACCCCTTGTTGTATCAGACCATTTTTTTTCTCAGGACTGTATCATCTGGTCATATAGTGTTACACCAATCGCCCAATTAGGCGTCAGACCAATTAAGCATTACTCAACTGAGATTTGAATGAAACTGTAAATGGACTACATGGTAATAGGCCAAATGGTTCCAAGCAAACAGGTTGTAAATTAAATAGGTTTAGATAAGCCCTCAAAGAATACAAATATTGCAAGTATGAGGTTACCTTATAAGCTACATTGTACATCCTATATCCACATTTGATTCATGCAAAAGATAATTTCAACCACCTAAAAACAAAGGCTTAAAAATTAAGAATGAATTTAAAATTCTGAAATTGATAATGCTGTCAATAACGATAAGCAGGAGTGAATTAAGATCTTACCGTGCAGAAGTATCTGATGACATTTGGATGTTCATCCGATTCTCTCAACAAGTCTACCTCTCTATCTGCAAAGCTGAAGCAGTCTGGAAGAATTCGCTTCACTGCAACATCTCTATTATCAAAGCGCCCTCTGCAGAGAACATCGATACACAATAACTTTTTTTTATAAATCATTTTTTGTTTCTATTGCTTTTGCACTGGTAAAGAAACTTGATACACATGACAGAAATTGTTACATATCAGCAACAAAATCCCCTTCCAAAGATATTTTGCCAGTAAGATTTAAATCGATTTGATTTTTTTTTTCAATAAGGATTATTGATGTTATACTGATGTTTCTATTCAGTTTCTTTGGTTGGGATGGACATCATATTCATCAAGGCCATTTTCCACTGTAAATAATGACCTTTTACATTATCTTCCAGGAGAAATCAATATTTTCTGACCAGGATCTACTTTTTTCACTTCTATCAATGCTGAAATAGTGTACAATCAGCATTTGACCAAATTAAAATATTCAGGGGGCAAAGCGAGGGGGACCTCTTTTGCATCTTAGGAGGAGTATTTGGATATTTTGGGGAAACATCAGCCGTTGTCAACTAGAATCATCAAGTGAAGGGCATTCATAAAAGATAAATGGAAACATAGGGGTCAAAGTCAGCAGTTGAGCCAAAGTTTACATGATAGAATGATCACTGTGTAAGGAAGGAAACAAGTTTGCATTGCAAATTTGATCATGGGTATAAGAATAATGCAAAATGCAGACGGCCTTCCTTTACAACTGGGGTCCGTTGCAGAAAGAGTTGCATTTAAACGCAAGTAAAAAAAATCAATTGCAAGTCCAAAATGCGCACTGTTGATTGGTTGAAAATCAAGTTGCGATTGACTGCAACTCTTTCTGCAACGGGCCCCTGCTGGACTCTCAAACGGATATATCTTTTTCATTCAGCATGTACAATAATACTCACTTGAAAACAAAAGTGCCCTCACAGCCCTGCCCTAGAACCTGCTTTGGGTTGAACAAGATCTTCCCGACTTTGACGAAGCCTTCAGGAACATGATCATTACCATGTGGCGTTGAAGAGACGTCCTTCTTACCACCGATGCTCCCTGTACCGCTGTGCTGGCTCGACTGTGATGGGGGTGCCGAGCTGGGGTTTTGTGAAACCACCACCAGGGGCTGGACATAAGCAGATAACAAAGATAAATGAAACCAAACTTGAATAAAATTCAATTGATGATACAGATAAATGGCTAGGTTTCTCTAGAAATGAATAGATAAAACTGTTATGTACCACAATGAAAGTATTCATTACAAATGAAAGCTTTATCATAAATGATACTCCTGTCAAGATATATTAAAAAAAAAACCTTATGATGCAATGACCATATGAATGAAACAAGAAAATTTAATGATATACAAGGAACTCTGCCAAAGTGAAATATTTTTGAACCACAGAAATCTAGTTCAACCTAAGAGAAATCCAACTCAGAAAAGATAGAACACATTAAGAATGACTGGTAAACCTTTCTCACATGCTTAATCACCAATGAACATTTAATGGTGGATATCATTTACCACAAGGAAGGATCACCAGTCGTTCTTAAAGTCACTCTTAACTTACAAATAGCTTTATTAAACAGTCCCCTGGTCTAAAAAAAAAAAAATCGCTTTGCATAGGCCAACATTGAACTTATGGAAGTTCAACTGCAAGCAGAGTTACATGTACCTGTGTATACTTTGAAGCATGTCTGCTCTCAAATGCCAGACCATTTCATACATCAATCTTATTGAAGAACATGTTCTTACGTAACAAGAAAAGAAAAATATCTGATAATACCTCTCAGTCCTTTTATGATATCTTCATCAGAATACATCAACGATTATTTTATCAAATCATCTTTCAACAAAAGGTATTACCTGCTAATTGATGCTTACCTTTGGCAAAAAGTACAAGATAAGAGCCAAGCCAGCAAGAAGGGTAAAGATGCCCCCCATGAAGACCGCCTCACTCCTATGAATCCACCACAAGGTCGACTGTTCAGAGCTAGGTCCAGGACTTGGTTTAGACGGTTCTTTGTCTGGGGAGGGATGTGGTTCGTCGGACCTGTGAGGATGAGGGATTGGCGTGGCCTCGATCATGGAAGAGAGGTCGAGGCTGACAGGGGTGGAAGGGCGTATCATGATAGAGTTGGCAGGCATCTCGTGGTAGCCTGTGAAAGAGTGAGGACCGGTAGGAGAAACATAAGAACAATTTTTGCTTTGCTCATCTTAACTTTGCAAAATGATAGGAGTTGAATATAGTCAGGTACATGTTGAAATTATGTAGCAGCTTTGATTACACTTGTTGATACAAGCAACATTGGTAAACAATGTCATTATCATCTTCATCATTATCTCAATCATTATTGTTATGGAGATCGTTATCATGATCAAATAAATTATACTGATTATCATTATCCCTTTCATCATTATCATCATCATCACAATTGTAACAACAATAATTGAGTTTATTTATTTACCATAGACACACCCCAAAGGGTAGCTCATGGAATGAATCTACCCATAAAGTAAATATTAATTTCAGAGTAAATCAACCACTGTCAGAAAAAAATCAATCATCACAATCATTGACGATTAACTTCAAAATAATTTGTATGAATTAATAATTCAATATCATTCTTAAAGAATTATACCCTTCCCTTTACATCAGATCAAAATCATTACCAAGTAAAATTAGGCCTTGGGGTTTATTGTGGTCAGACAGTGGGTTGATAGGACGGTGATCATCACTCGGGGTTGTACTACCATCGAACCCAGGACCTTCAAGTAGGGGAGGACTCCAACCTCTGGACTACATGACGCAAATATGAAGATAATATACAACTTTAGATTAATATTTAACCCTAAATAGACTGGGCTATTTCGATGCCTAAGAAGACGGGGGGGGGGGGGGCTGATTCAGCCCCCCCCCCCAGTCTTTAATAGACACAGTTCCATCTTCAAGACACAGCTTTCCTTACAAGATTTCACAAGAACCTCAGTGATATAGTTAAAGTTCTTTCACAAAGCATTGTATAAATGGTAACCCTGATGTACACGTACAAGTGAACAAACGAATGAATGAATGAATGAATCAATCAATCAATGAATCAATGAATGAATGAATGAATGAATCAATGAATAAATCAATCAATGAATAAGTGCATGAATAAATGAAATATTAAATGAATGAATTATTTCATTAATCAATGAGGAAATGACTAAATCAATCAATCAATCAATTAATCAATCAGTTAAACTATATATCACATTAGAGTAGAATAATAACATCAATTTTTACTAAAAAGGCAAAATGAAAATAAAAAGAAATAGCATAATCATTCATAAGGTAATTATAACTCCTTCCTATTCATTGAAATCATTCATGATTGTTCCTTATCTTTTTAGAGTTGGATCGACTCAATGAACAATAAATATGAACATTGGTAGGCACTATCGAGAATGCTTGTGTGAACTTTAGACGTAAATTATACAAGCGTTTAAATTTCCGAGATTCAACCAATTATCTGTATGCATAAATTACGAGCCAAATTATTTAGGTAGAATTGCTCACTAATTTCACACAAAAAGAAGATGGAATTGCGCAGGTAGACCGGTCATTTTCAAAGCAATAATAATAATACACTTGACCGAATAGGGTTATCTGTGCTGGTAATCTTCAGGGCTTTTGTTTCCAGTCTATATTTCATTATATTACAGTTAGTTTATATAAATCATTTCAGAACTTTCTAGCTCTAGATCTCTGATGATTTGGCAGCAATTAACCATGATCTAAAAAGACATCTTCTCAAAAATCATTTCTCACTGTAACTAGTAAAGTTAAGCTTTTACACTAGTGCATGAAATATGGATCTGACCAATACTTGTGCATCTTGTTTACAAAGAGATAGTATGTATATATCCTAGATGAACAATAACACTTTGAATCATAACAGTTTGTAACACAGGGTCCAGAACACTGTTGCACAAAGAGTCGTGATCAATTAAAACTTGATTATCGAACAATCATACACATGCATTTTTTATTTGTTTTCTAATGCAAAAACATTTCTCCAACAAGCTCTAGTCCACTGTAGCACAAAATATAAAATCAATTTTACAATTAATCATAACTGCAAGTCTTTGCTAAAGTAAGTACATAAGTTGCAATCGATTGTGATTTATTTCATATCTTCAGTGTAACATAAAAGTTACTATCAATTTTTCACTTAAGTGCAAGTTTCAGCTATTCAACTCACGATGATAGGAACAGTCTCTTCCTCAACAAGCGCTGGTAGAGCTAACAATCCCAAGGGATATTCTCCAATGTACAAAGTAGGCCTAGTAGGTAAAAAGAGAAAAAAATAACAAGGATAAGGATACCTGTTTTTAAATATTACACACTTGTATGATGATCAGTCGAGGGTGGATACAAGATTTTATATAAAATCGGTGACAAATGATCATGGTTATGGTTTAGAGATGGGGCTGATTTATAAAATAACAAGGATCCGCATCAATTTTTGATAAAACAAATAATGCATATCATTTCACTCTTGCATTTTTCATAACTACCCACACTTTGTATGTTTGATTCTTAACACTATATCTGGCTTGCAAGTTAAATGAATGTAAGAAGATCTACGGCTTTGAGTATATCTTTCATGCATGTTATCTAAATTATACACATTGTCAAACCAATGCTAGTTTGAAAATGATGTCTCCCAGAACCACCGAAAATACATGGAGACATAGATTTATGGGATTTGTTTGAATGATTGAAGACAGTATCATACGGAGTTTTTGCCTTGTAATCAAATTTCACAGAAGATTCCCGTACGAAGATGCAGCATAATGTCCATCAGTATTTTGCCGAAAGAAATAAACAATTGTATTAAGGCTGAGATGAAAGAATGGCTGGCTATTACTCACACTAGTTTAGTATGCTTGGTGTAGCCTAGGAGTTGGTTCCTCCACGTAGGGTACTCTCCACCGTCTAGGAGGTGCCCGAGGGTGTTCGGGGACACCGCTGTATGGGCAACCTTGTGTAGCCCTTCCCCCAACAGGCGGTACATGGCTACCACTGGTGAGCTATGGCTGGTGACCCAAAGCATTTCACCGGTCTTCTTGTCCAGGGTGACCATCTGACCGTCAGCGATAGACGAGAAGTGACGCAGATCTGGGAATGTGGAACAAGAACATTGAATGGGGAATTTCCTCTTAGTAGTTGTATAGTGCAGTGGTGTCTTGTGATAGACACATGTGCGAAAGAAAACTTATGACATGTAAAACCAATTGATAATTTCAAAAAAATATACAGCTGAAAATTTGTGTAGATTATGATGGCTATGCTGTTTAACGCAAAATGGAAATGTCAGGGGACCGTTTCATGAAAGTTGTCAGCACTGACAAGTTGTCTTTCTCCGACAGTTACCATAGTTAAAGTCAGAGGCCAGTGCCTTTCAGCCAATCAGAACCAAGGATTTCACTGAAATTGTCAGCACTGACAATTTAGTCAGTGCTGACAACTTACATGAAACACATACCTGGAGACAATCTAGGATCTTCATTATTTTGAAATACATATGAAGTATAAATGTTATAAAGAGTTAAGGGGACTAATTAATTATCCTTTTACTAATTATAGAAAACTATAAGATCAAATATTATGTTCTGAGCACCATTTCATGAACATTATCAGCATCAGTCAAAGACCAACTGCTTCTCAGCCAATTAAATTTGAGATAAAGATGTCAGCTAATGATGTAGTTGTCAATAATTTGAGTTATCGCGTAGATATATATATGTATATATATATACAATATGTGGACCAGTGAAAAAATAGATGGAGATAGGATGAACAGGTACAATGCTTTACACCCCTCCAGACTTGATCTGCAGGGACATAAATTGCAACAAATCAAAAGATGTGCCCATACACAATTCAACATATTCATTATAAGATGTGCCCATACACTTAATTATTAAATTCATTATAAGATGTGTCCATACACATAATTATTAAATTCATTATAAGATGTGTCCATACACATAATTTTAAATTCATTATAAGATGTGTCTATACACATAATTATTAAATTCATTATAACACTTGAATGCCTATTATTCATACATATCTAGTATTGATATATATACTCACCATAATTACTCTGATCAGGGGAGACATGTGAGGAGTAGTCAGCAAACGTCACATTCCAGCTGTGTGTATAAACAAACAAGACATAATCAATAAAATCACACAATCTGCAATATAAATAGAAAAAAATTGACAGGCAGTATGAGTTATATCTAAAGGATGAGGTTTTCTATGCAGTAGCATGCTATTACAGAAGCAAAGGAATAAAGAGGCCTGATTCATCTAAAAAATATAAAAAATGCTTCACTGCTTTTATTAGCAGGTGGTTATGATTAATAGGGGGGGGGGACTTTTCCCCAAATTATCTAAAAAATGTAACTTTTCACATATTATATCCACAAAATCTCCATCTATTGTCTCCATTTCTTTGTGTTCTGAATTACTTAGAGACTACCTGTAAAATGAGGAATATTCCCATATTTCTAGACTCTGAAAGATTGACTTCTGGAAATTTCGGTTGATGTTGTCTGAACTACAAAATAGCAATGCGTACATGAAGGATTTGAAGAAGAAAAAATCAGATATTGGCAAAGAAAAACAATTATCACTCATATAAGATAAGCCAAGAATAAGTTTAAGAATCACTGATGTTGAAGTTATTTTTGCTTTGTGCTCCTTTTCTTGACCTGAATTCCAAACAAAGATAGGAGTCGTAGAAAAAGTCAATGAACTCTTGGATTTACTCATAATACCCTAAAACTGATACAATGTTCTTTTTTTTGCCATACGGTCTCACAAGTACATTTTTCTAGTTCTCCCTTTATCCCTATATTTCCTTAAATATCCTCCTTACATTTTGTTGCTGTTTGTGCTGTCAAACATAGTGACAGTGAATTCTGTACGTCCAAGGAAGAGTGTTGAGCTACTGGTCAGTGGACAGGACGATTGGCTGGATTCAGTGGTCAGTGTCTGTTTTTTCTGACCAGAGTTGACGTCTACGGCTATCCACGTGTCTGCTTTCCTACCTAAAAAATCAGATGTAAAAAATACATTGAATGAAAAACAAACCAGAACAAAATGTGCAGACATTCTTGCTTCAATTACTCTTGTATCACCTTAAAACTTAGTAATATCATCATCTTCGTTGTCACCATCATCACCATCATCTTCCTCATTCCTCACCACCAGAACCACCATCAACCATCATCAACTATCATCATTATCACCACCATCATCATCATCACCATCGCCATCATCACCATCATAATCATAATCATCATCATTATCACTGATCATCATCATTGTTACATATTGATAATGATGTCATACATGATGTCATATCATGACTCACTGTTCTTACTATTGTAGCTGTGCAGGCGCAATGAATGCGGAATAAACTTGCTTTGGAATCATGTACCAAGAGTATCAAATGTGTGCTTTTTTATGTGCCTTAATTACTTAATTACTGAAGATTAATTAGCAGTACATAACAATCATCATCATCATCATCAAATGAATAAATCAATTTTACTATTTTTTGGCAACTCATTTATTAATTGACTTCCATGACCACATTGCTCAGCACCCAATCAAAATCAAGCTTCATCAAATTTCCATGTAACCAGCTATAATTGCAGGTTACATGCAACTTGGGGCCACATCAAATAAAAATCCTTACCTGTATAAAGCATGTTATCTGGACCTCTGAAAGGAGATGATGAGACTATCGATGGGATGGTTAATGGTAGTTTCTAAAAGAAAAACAACAAAAATAATCATTGAGTAACCCTTCATCTTTGTCTGTGAAGATTGACACTATGAATATGAGATATATTCATTTTTTCATGAATAAATTCATGAAGAAAGAATGACGGAAGGTCTTCTTTAATAAGCAATTCATACTGAATAATGATGCATGAAAAGTATGAATATGAAATATTTGGGATAAGTATATGTATTGTCCTTGAACTACCACAGCCTCATACAAAGAACAATAACTCAATATAAGCAAAGAAAGTAGTGGTTGAAAGAGTAGAATTCTACTCTTTCAACCACTCAAGATTTTTTCCTAATAATATGTATATGGAGATTCTACATGTAAAAGGTCATCTGAGCTATATTTTCCATGTATAGTTTCCTTGAACAGTAACAAGAAAATAATAATTATAATGATATTGAAAACAGTAGTTTACACACTTGGATATTTAGACATTGCAACCAGCTGAACATGATTGCAATTCTGTATAATATGCAATTTCCCTGGATAACCAGACATAACTTTATCCTGGGTATTTGGTGCAATGGATCAAACTTTGAAATCAAAATTATCTAAAAACAATTTATCTATCAATATCCTAATATGGAACATTAGAGGTTAAAGGACAAGTCCATCCCAACAAAAAGTTCATTTGAATAAAAAGAGAAAAATAAAACAAGAATAATACTGAAAATTTAATTGAAATCTGATGTAAAATAGGAAAGTTATGACATTTTTAAGTTTCGCTTTATTTCACAAAATAGTTATATGAACATTCCAGGAGGTATGCAAATGAGGGGACTGATGACATCACTCACTCACTATTTTATTTGTATATTATATGAAACATTCTAATTTTCTCCTCATTGTCATGTGAAACAAAGTTTCATTTCTCCCTAAACATGTGGAATTACCATTGTTTAACATTTTATGGTTCAGTCAAGTTGGTCCTTATTGTCAAATCGGTAAAAGATGAAATATTGTATTTTTCAACCAATAAAAAACAAAAGAAATAGTGAGTGAGGGACATCATCGATTCTCTCATTTGCATGTGACTAAATTGTGCATACAACTATTTTGTGAAAAATAAGCAAAACTAAATGTCTTAAATTTCTTATTTTATATCCGAGTTTGATATTTTCAGCATTACGCTTGTCTGATTTTTCTCTATTAAATTTAAAATCAGCACTTTTCTGGGATGGACTTGACCTTTGATAAAGGATCTGAATACTTACTTTCAACCCATCACCACCAGGACCTAACACATAAAGGGTTCCATCCGTTGGATCTGGTAGGAACGTAAATCCCTCTGGATTATCAACTGCCATCTTCACTACTGGGTCTGCAAGCAAAAAAAAAAGATTTTTGTTGTTTGTTTTGTTTTTTACTTTTATTGGCTAACAAGCGCCTGTAGACAAATATGAACACACACAGACTTGTGGAAAAAACACATGGATCAGTGTCAGCAGTGCTTTGTAACTGTATGAAAGAAAAGAAAACTACCGCTATCAAATATCGTCTAGATGTGATTGGATTTAGTTTCAGTTGGCTTTCTTTAATAATCCACCACTGAGTACAGTAATACAATTGAATAAATGCTATCAATACAATAGCCTACTCAATCAATGGAAAAAATACTTGAGGAGATATTAAGTAGATACATGAAGTCTATACATAAACACTGGATGAATGAAAACAGGGTAGACTCAGCAATGCGGCGGAATGACAGGTCTATATTTACAGGTCACGAGCTGGGACGGGGGGGGGGGGGGGGTCTTGAGAGGGAAATTACATCCCTAAAGAGCAGATAGAAAAAATCAAAATAAATCTATTTTGTTGCAAGACACCATCACTTCCTAATTTGATACATGTACATGTAGGCATGTAAATAATCGAAAGAAAACATCTGTGCCTTTTACAAATAAGCAAAATACTGATTAATGCTAGTAATGTGTACTGGTACTCCTCACATGTCATTCAATAAAAAATTCAATGTTGAGTGAAAACTTCACTTGAAAATATACTTCCTAGAATGAATATGAGCATTGAGAATGAATGACAGTTTCAAGTGGACATGGATCACTTTTATTTCTTTAATTATTTCTTGAGCTTTTTAGAGAGTAAATTTTCCAACCATACACTACCCTACAATTTTTCCTACCCTTCTCTTTCCTCAACATTGTCCTTTCTCATATTTGTAGTTTAATAATGTGAACATTACCACATACCCCTCAAAATGGGCAAGAGTAATACTTTTTTTCAAGGACTGAATTACAGAACAGTTCCAATCATTAATGAAATCTGAAGTCCTGTAATTATTTTACTGAATGTCTCTGATTCAGCACTGACCTTATACCCTTCCCTGACGTATACATTTATACATGTATGTGGTGAATTTGAGTAGGCAACCAGAGAAAGGAAATGGGTATTACACTGGATATTTTTGAATATTTAGATTTATAAGATAGTTGTACACACTAAAGAAGGAAGTGTGTAAGCTTACATTACATGTATATAATTACACAACTAATAATGCTTCAAAATTTCTTATTTTTTCCTCCTCCCAATTGGTTATCTATTGCTCGGAGTTGTGTATTTATTCAAGCAGTAGAGCATAAAATACAGTTCATTCGCAGCTGTATAATTGTTTTAAAACATACATGTAGTTTTCAATTCAGTGTCATGTTCTGGTCTGCTATAGCTTTCCAGTTTCATAAGCTATAAAAGAAAATGTCACATCTGCCATTTTACTCAGTGTATGCTGATGAAGGCAAGTGTAGCCAGATATTTTTTATTTAATCCCTTTTCTTCATATCGAGCATTCCTATCCTTGATATCAAGAACTGCATTTCCTTATAAACAACACAAAATATCAAGAATTAAACTTCTTTATGAAGAATCATTTGTGTTGTGAACAAAAGGCAATACTTAATATGGAGAAATTGGATTATCAAAGAAAACAGCTTGCCATAGCCTATACATACGTACATTGAAAAACACTGGAAAAATAGATGAGATGGTAAACTGCCAATAAGTCAAATGCCATTCCGCCCATCAACATTTTGTCTAACAACCATTTGGTCCACTAAACCATTTGGTCAAATCATCACTTTGTCTAATCACCATTTTGTCTATGACCGTTTTGTCTCATAACTAGGTGGTAATATCCATTTAATTTTCATTCATTTTGCACAATTAAACACTTAGTCTTAGTCCAATCACACCAAATGGTATATGAACTAAATGGCTATTGTACCAACCGGTTATTAGACGGAGTGGCATTAGACTAAATGAAAGTTGACCATGTAGTGAGTGGACGAACTGAAGGTAGACCAAATGATAGTAGACGAGATGGCAATTGAATGAATTGGCATGAGAGGAATTGGAAATAAACCGATGAGACAGACCCTTTGTTTGGGGATTCAAGCTGAACATTATGATGATATTTTAAGGAACAAATGGTTCCATTATAAAACCTTTAATTGGCATGCTAATGAATTATTAAAATGTGATGACAGCTAGTAAGCAACATGAGGTGCTTGCTGTCAATTTGATTCAATGCTGAGTGATTGTCTATATACCTGTACAGACTAACAAGTCCACAACGGGGAACATTTTTTTTCTTGTACTTTGTGAATATTTCAATTTGAATTTGACACCATATATTTCTCAATGTAATACATTGCGAAAATATCTGCCAATTGGACATGTACATTGCCAGCTAATACATGCGTTATGTGAACATATGTTGTTTTACATCACTTAACATGGGTAAATGCATGTCATCATAAATAATTATTGATTTATGTTTGAAAAAAGCAATAGAAGAAATTAGATGAATTATATTTATATAGGCACATGGGAATGCAATCAAGGACAAGATACGGCAGCTATTCTTTTACAATCAGTGCTTACAGGACATCTGCTGGTACTCTCATCATTGCTTTTACACACACAATACCCAACTGTCTATCTGCAGAAGTACGGGTCTTTGTTCGGTAGACAGTTTTATGCAAAGCAGTATTAAGGTTCAAAATACAAATACAGAGAGCAAATCATGGAAAAAAGAAAATCAGCTTGTTTCCTTTGAAGTGAATTGAAAAATATTAAGAGAAATTGGAAAGTCATATCGACGTCAGAATTTTCCTTTTTTCAGATCCTTTCTAATAATAATAATATAGGGTATTTATAACGGGCACATATCCACCTTGTTAGGTGCTCAAGGTGCTCCTATATTACCCGGCTAAGCTGGGCGTTCATTGCGCACACAACTTTTTAAGGAATTACTTCCTACTGGTACCCATTTACCTCACCTGGGTTGAGTGCAGCACACTGTGGATCAGTTTCTTGCTGAAGGAAATTACGCCAAGGCTGGGATTTAAACCCACGACCCTCTGTTTCAAAGTCCGAAGACTAATCCACTGGGCCACTGCGCTCCACTTCTACTAAATGAAGAATGGAAGTCTCATAGTTTGGAATGTTAAAGACTTTTTTTCATTCTTGCTAGTCTCTCAATCTCCTGATCCCTTCCTTTTTAACTTTCTAAATTATATATCCAAGCTTTTAAATATATTTAAAACCAACTGAGAAGGTCAATTTGACCTCATTCTCATGCAAGAATATCCACTTTATATCGAAATTTAACGATATGCCATTATTATACAAGTTTATACTGAGTCAGTACAATACTAGTTTGTGGCCATCTGACAAGGGGTCAATGGGTCAAGGTACATTTTGTTAGAAAATGCATGTACCGGTAGGCTCAAAAGGAGATTTTTTAATAAAAATGCAAAATGTGTACTTTGTAGTATAGGCCTACACATATCAATCTATAGCTAAATAACATGTTGAATTGCCTAGCCATTCATTCATATCTTATTTCATTCAATGATTAGGTTGGACACTGTGACATTTTGTTATTGAAAAATAAAATTGGTAGATTTGACTGTCAATTATCTTTTAAAGGAAATTACACAATTTATTTAGAAATTGTGATTTAATTTCAATATTTTTTTTATCCATTTTTTTAAAGGGAAGGAAGCATTCAAAACAGTCTGATATTTCTTCCTTTATCAAACAGTAATGTATAAATGATCAATGACCCAATTAATACATGCGTGACTATGGGTTTATTTTGATCAATTTTAATATTCAATAGGCAAAGCAGTTCATCCATATTTTAAAATAAGCAAATTACTGAGAACGACATATACATATATATATAAATACTTTCTTTATTGCTCTGTATGTAAAGCTGTAATATGAGCCTGCAAGGGGGGGGGGCTACTCGAATTAACAAGATAACTACATGTACATGCCACACCAAAGTTGAAAATTGTGGGCTCTGGAACAAAATGGGGTCTTCGGAAAAGCTGTTGGATCAATGATTGCTAAAAATGCAATGCTCTGGAACTGACCACATAAAAAAGAGGGTTTTTTTTTATTAGATCATAATCGTAGCACAGTAGCGGTAATGTTATGGCTGTGTAAAAACGTGCGCACGCCTTCTAGATTCTTATCGGGCTAGCGCTAGCTTGCTGCGGGCGCAAGGAGCTTTGGCGGCCCGGCATATGGCTTGTGCTGATCGAGCTTGCCACTCTGACTGCTGAGTAGTTTATGATGGGCGCGCGCACTAGAACAAGAAACCACAAATTGGAAAGTCTCAAGAAAAGGGAAAAATGGGAATCTCTATGGCTTTCTAAATTGGTGATGGTCTGGAATGGAAATTACAGCTGAAAATGAGGGTCTCGCCTGTGACTATAATAGGCCTACATTTAAAGTGTCTCCCCAAGCCCCCATGGATATAAGTCTTGCAATAATTAGATAATTTATTTCAATAAGATTCTGACAATTGCATCACAAATATTCCCCTTCCACACTTACCACAAATGTAGGGAACAAATTACATATGGGCTCAGTGTGAATTCACCCCCAAAATGCTAAATAAAGCTAAAGAAAGCTTAATGAATTTTTAGTTTTAGGCATTAGTGTAAAGTACATGTACTTGTAACCACTGAAATTAATAATTATTTTGGGGCCTCTAGACGCCTTTGGGATCACCCAAGTGATCTCTTATATGACCTTATCTCGACTGACGTACAAAATAAGAATTTTACAAATATAATTTTCTGACATTTAAAATTGTAGTTGCCTCTAAAATGCTTCACCTAGAGATAATGCAATTACCATAATATTTACCTACAATATATATAAGGAATTGTAGTTGTATAGCAGAAAAATGCTTAATCTTTGAATGCAGCAGAAGATGACTAGATGCCTTTTAATACAAGAGGGATACAAAAATCAATTATCAAACCTTTTCAGAATGTAATGACAGCATACATGCTACATCTATATAAATTATCCAGTAATAAAAAATAGTTTCAATACACATTCAATGAGGAATCTACATGTAAAGTAATTGTAAAGCAAAAAAAAAATCATCTTTGAAAGCAGCAGATGAGGACTAATGCCTCTAATACAAGAGGGAAATTTGAGTCTGTAACTAACCTTCTTTCAAAGTCCAAATGGTACGACCTGTGCGCTGATTTAAAGCATGCATGCTACCATCTAGTGTTGATACAAGAAGTAAGCCATCGTGACCCGTGTAGGGAATGGTAAGTGGTCCTCCCGTATCCGCCTGAAAAAAAAGTATTATTAATACAACTCCAAACCCTTAAAACAAAAATGTATACACACATGAGCTTGGATGGTGCTCATTTTATTAGAAAAAAGGGAGTTGGTTGTCAGTTGTTATCAATGCCAATGCATTGCAATTTTTCCCTAAAACTATAAGGAAATATACAAATAGGGGTAGAATTTGCTTGAATTCATAAATGCATCTATAAGATAGATGGCATGCAATTGAGAGAACCAATGACTCTGATACGTTAAAATTTGATTTCTGTCATCTGACAACATCAACATATAACAATTTCATATTTGAAGGCACGATGCCAGTGAGAAAAAGGGGCTTAAAACATATTTTTTTAGCTCAGCTATTATATACATCAATTTCACAATGTATTTCATTATCTGTGGAAATAAAATATGAATAAGCACTAGCATCCTTTGGCAAGGCATTTATCTACATTTGCCACTCTCGACCCAGGTGTAGTAGATGGGTACCCGGTAGGAAGAAATTCCTTGAATGCTCGATGCGCCCGATCAGGGTAACTTTGCTAAAGCCGGGGTAATAGTATGCAGCGCTTAGAAACATTTGTATAAAGCGCTATATAAATGTTGCATATTATTATTATTATAATGAGTATCCATTACAAAGGATGCAATGCAGAAAAGAAATAATGAAAAGAGAAACATTACCTTCTTATTTCCATCTTGTTTTGCATCCACCAAACAAAATGACATGTACAAGATTACAAGAAGGATGAAGATGATCATTCCAAACTCATTCATGATGATATCGTGTCTCATATTTCTCGATGGTAGAAGGTCTCATCTATGATCCAAATGTTGTGTAACAATGCCATAAGGCTGTAAAGCACGGTCGTACAGAAACAGTCATCAGCATACCTGAATAAAACAAAAATAAATTTATTGATAATTATTTGAAATGACCCATGCATGGGAGGCCAATGATCGAGTGGTGTTTTATATTAAAATGGAACAAAAGAAACCACCCAGGTATTTGATTTGTATCACAAAATGTATCCAATGAAATCTATTTCACTGTTTTCACATCCTTCACATAATAAAATTCTGTTTTAAACTCTCATGAATTGGAATCAGTGACATTCACTTTGGGGAAAATTTAACAATTAAAACAATAACCTACATGTAAAATAGCTTTACATATTACTATTACAGTGGGAATGACATGCTCCATGCTTTTGCATGTGTAATCCCATACCGGATTATGTTAATACTAATCATCAATAAGGATACCCACTATCATTACCATCACCACCATCACCACCACATCTCCACCATCCATTCCATCAACACCACCAACTTCATCACCCTCATCATTACCACTATTATTATCACTCCCAACACCACCATCACCACATCAATACCACCACCACTGCCTTCATCACGATCATTATCACTATGAATTTTTGTGACGTAAAAGCTGGTATTGTATATTTATGATATTTTTTTATGGACAATAAAGTACCTCAATTAAGGATAAATGGACAAAAAAAAAACATCATCCCTACCTTAATAACCACCATCATCACTAAAAATGACATCAGGTACCACAATTATCACTACCACCATCATCACCATCATTGCTACCACCATCACCATTTGGCATTACCTTCATCACCACCAACATGATCACTAATTATATCACGATCACCTTCATTCATGGTGAATTTAATTTTGCCATAGTATAGTAAGACAGAAATTACTGTCCCTACTTATACGCTTTTCACACTGCACTTTTTCCTTAACAACGGGAAATTGGTGGGGCTTTCGGTTTCACACTACGTTTTAAAAAGTGGGCTAGCAAGGTAAATAGTAGGGTACTATCTGGCCCTGCAAAAAACAGGGTTAGCCGGCTTAATATTGTGGCTCTAGCACCACAATTGCGGTGCTAATAGATGCAGTGTGAAACGAAACTGGGCTAAGCATTAGCCAAGTCAGAAGTTGAAATTGCATATTAATCACGCTCTGTATGGTAAAGTCATCAATATTTATGAGCTGAGATAGTCCATGGTTAAGGCGTTAACCACGGCTAAGCCAATACAGTACTAGCATAAACCCGGGGGGGGGGGGGGGGGCACTCGACCAAAAAAAAAGTGGTAGGGGTGTGCCGCGGGCGAGACAAAAACGGGGGCCCTGGAGCGGGCCTTATTGTAACAAGTGGAATGCCTCTGGCCGTCTCACCTGCATCACGCAGTTCAATATAGCAGCAGTGCTGACTTTGAATACTACTCTAACTCGCACAAGATGTTCAGTGATACATGGTTACTCTTATGTCCACTTTTTATGAACTAGACCAATAAACTTACAGAGATATGATGGTTATTCAACAGATACACCCAATTCGGCCAAAGTTCATTGACCTTTGACCTTGGTCATGTGACCTGAAATGCGCACAGGATGTTCAGTGATACTTGATTACTCTAATGTCCAAGTTTAACGAACTAGACCAATAAACTTTCAAAGTTATGATGGTAATTCAACAGATACCCCCGATTCGGCCAAAGTTCATTGACCCTAAATGACCTTTGACCTTGATCATGTGACCTGAAACTCGAACAGGATGTTCAGTGATACTTGATTACTCTTATTTACAAGTTTCATGAATCAGATCCATAAACTTTCAAAGTTATGATGGTAATTCAACAGATACACCCAATTCGGCCAAAGTTCATTGACCTTGGTCATGTGACCTGAAACGCGCACAGGATGTTCAGTGATACTTGATTACTCTAATGTCCAAGTTTAACGAACTAGACCAATAAACTTTCAAAGTTATGATGGTAATTCAACAGATACCCCCGATTCGGCCAAAGTTCATTGACCCTAAATGACCTTAATCATGAGACCTGAAACTTGCACAAATTTTCAGTGATGCTTGATTACTATTATGTCTAAGTTTCATGAATCAGATCCATAAACTTTCAAAGTTATGATGGGAATTCAACAGATATCCCCAATTCGGCCAAAGTTCATTGACCCTAAATGACCTTTGACCTTGGTCATGTGACGTGAAACTCATGTAGGATGTTCAGTGATACTTGATTAACCTTATGTCCAAGTTTCATGAACTAGGTCCATATATTTTCTAAGTTATGATGACATTTCAAAAACTTAACCTCAGGTTAAGATTTTGATGCTGAATCCTCCAACATGGTCTAAGTTCATTGACCCTAAATGACCTTTGACCTTGGTCATGTGACATGAAACTCTAATAGGATGTTCAGTAATACTTGATTAACCTTATGGCCAAGTTTTATTAACTAGGTCCATATACTTTCTAAGTTATGACGTCATTTCAAAAACTTAACCTCAGGTTAAGATTTGATGTTGACGCCGCCGCCGCCGCCGTTGGAAAAGCGGCGCCTATAGTCTCACTTTGCTTCGCAGGTGAGACAAAAAGGAGGGTCCTCGGAACGGGCTTTGGAACTACAATTTTGTAAAAACGGGGGTCCTTGGAACGGATCGCCAGTGTGTGAGTACGTGCGTATGCACCCCTATGGAACGGGCATGCGTGCATGTTGCGGCCTCCGCCGGGTGCGCTAGTCATAGGCGGCGGAAGCGGGGGGGACGTGTCCCCCCCTAAATTTTAGGTGGGGGGATGGTCCCCCCCTAAATTTTTTTTTGATAACCTTTTTTTGCTTGTCAATTTTTTTTCCTGCGTCCCCCCCTAAATTCACGTGGCCCCCCCTGAAACGTGTGTTGTCCCCCCCTAAAATTTAGGTTGATGACCTTTTTTTTTTTTTTTTGCTTGTCAAAAATTTTTGGGGCGCTTGTCCTATTTTTTACATGTGTCCATCCCAAAATTTCAGGTGGACACCCCTAAATTTATTGGCTTCCGCCGCCAATGGCGCTAGTGCAGAGACGATGGTCGGACAGCGCTCGGCGACAGCTTTTCACCAAAATTGCAGCAGATCAATGCGACCAGAATGGTGTAACGAAAAATTTGCGAAGCTTTGGAGCGGATTTCTTTCTTTTTCTCGATAAGAACAAAATGCTATGCCTTGGAGCGGCTTTCTTTTTTTTTTCTCAATAAGACAAAAATGCTATGCCTTGGAACAGAAATTTGGGTGTAAAAATGGGGGTCCCCTCCACGGCACATACCCACTATGCATTATATACTGAGTGCCCCCCCCCCCCCCCCCCGGGAACATAACTATGGGGTTGTGAAAGACAGTGTGGATCCCCCCAAAAAGATAGTACCAGTATGAAGTTAAGGATAGTCCGGGGTTAAGGACAGTATGGGGTTCAGGAAATGCAGTGTGAAAAGCATATTAGACATCTCAATTAATTGTGGCGACCATCCCTCACTCCTCAGCTAGAGAAAGAAAAGATTCATCACACAATCAATCAAGCAATAATCAGACAATCGTAATCAACGATCACAACTCACAATCAGTCAAGATCACCAATTCACAATTTCCATGATGATGCATGATCATCATGGTCGCCATGACGATCATGATAAAAATCATTATCTCCATCATCAATGCCATCATCGTCTTTTCTTAGAGCACCACAATACTCATTCATTTACCGGTAGTCAATACACATCATCTCAGGCTCAGCTCAGTCGAGTCACAGCTGATCGCTGATCAACAAAGAACAAACCGAGGTCCACTGTCCACATCGAGAATTTGTGCACGCCTCCTCTCGGCTCTAGACTGACACTCAGCACAATCGCATTTCTAAATCTAGATCTACGGATAAATAAAGCCCATAAAACTACGAAAAAAGAACGGAGAGTGTACCAGATATCACATCCTTCAGAATAAAACGACCATACAACACAATGAACTCACAAATTAAGATGAAAATCTTTATTTTAAGGAACCCACTCGGAGCTTCTTTCGCATAGACAGCGCTGCGCCATACTTGACTTGTGTATACCGAAAATTACACGTGTAAGGTGTGTATTGAACGAGCGCTGTGTTTTGATCTTCTAGGGACTTTTTGGATGATGACATCAATACACAGATAGTGTAAGCCTCCACTTGGCAAACTGAGGAAATTATTCACAAAACACAGCTGATTTGGATAGTCTCGGTGGTTCAGACAAACGCACCAATATCAAAGACAAAAAAAGCTCAAAGCCGAACTTATTTCTTTTGTTTTGTTTTGTTTTGATAATTTAGTTCGTTTCGTCATTTCGTTTTTTCATTACGTTACGTTTTGTTTTTTTATTCATTTTATTTTTTTATATTCATTTATTCATTCTATAAGAAAATATGTTTATATCTTTAAAGTAAATCCATTTAAGTTCAAGTCCACCGGCCAAGAAAAATGTTGATTTGAATCTGAATCAATGAAGAAAAACATATAGGGACCACTGAGAGTTTCATCAAAATCGGATGCTAAATAAAAAAGTTATGATATTTCAAAGTTTCACTTATTTGTCACAAAACAGTTTTATGCATAACTCAGTAATATGCAAATTGGAGAAAAGTGGCATACAGATGGGCGGGGGCTCGGTGTGCTCCCCCAGTGGAAAGGAAGTAAAAGGAAAGATAGAAAGTGAAATATTATTTATTTTCTGAATATTATGTCAAAATCCATCGCAGAATTGGATATTTTGATAAAAAAGTGGAAATTCAAAGGTTAAAGAAGCTTTAATGAAAAAACAAAATAATTCAAGCAAAAAAAAAAATTGTAATGAAATTCGACACCATAATTCGAAAATCATGGCAAAGATATAGGAAGTCAGCTGATTAGCAAGAAGTCTGATCATCACATCCAGTGGCGTAACTACGGGGGGCATGGGGGGCACGTGCCCCCCCAATCGGCTGGCAAAAAAAAAACGGGGAAAGGGAGAAAAAGCGGGAGAAAGGAAGAGAAACGTAGTGGGGAAAGAAGAAATTATGTTCATTATAAATGTTATATTATATTATAATTATGTTATATTACATAAGAAGCATTTTTTTCATAACTTCATGAAACATTATTTGCTCACAGGGCCTGACTTTAGTGTTCCTGGTGCTCGCATAGACCGTTTAAAGAGATAAATAATCCTGATGTACTAAAACCTCCTGTTTTCAAATCAATATACTGTACACC
Source organism: Lytechinus variegatus (assembly GCF_018143015.1). NCBI lineage: Eukaryota > Metazoa > Echinodermata > Echinoidea > Temnopleuroida > Toxopneustidae > Lytechinus > Lytechinus variegatus. The sequence continues at coordinate 22,899,291 of NC_054749.1, forward strand.
AAATACATTACCTCGCAATTCGAGTCATAATTTTTTCATGTAGTGACATTTGCTTTTTTTCATGACTACTTAAATTGATTGCCCTATTTAAGGTCTAATATAAAACATTTCCTGTCCGTGCTAACGTTCGCATTAGTTGATTGGTGAGATGTCTACTCTTCAATGAATTCCTAAAATCAGTCCTTAAAATGTCAAGTTTTCTGATCTCAATATCAAACATTTTCAGCTCGCGCTTCGCGCTCGCATCATTTGGTTAGTGAAATACGTACAGTCTTAGTGAATTCCTGCAAACAAACAAGTCTTAGAACGCCCCTCTTTAGGTCTGAATTTCCGAAATTTTCAGCTCGCGCTTCGCGCTCGCAGTATTTGATTAGTGAGGTGCGTATGATAATCATGATTACCATGTCTACAAAAAATGCTTAATGTGTTTATATGTAATTCTAACAAAATCAGCAAAGGTTGGTACTAGCATTAGATGACTTTGCTGAGATATGTATACTCTTAATGGATTCCTAAAATATATTCCCCGTTTTGGGTCAATATATACAAAAATTTCAGCTCGCGCTTCGCATCGTTTGTTTAGCGAGGCAGGTACATATCATGATTAAAAAAAATTGCTTATAATGTCCCTTTTTAGGTCTGAATATCAAAAATTTTCAGCTCGCGCTTCGCGCTCGCATTATTTAATCAGTGAGATACATATCCGTTTAATAGCACTGCATGTCCTTAAAATGTTTCTATTAGGTCAGTATACCTGAAATCTGAGCGCGCTTCGCGCGCTCCCTAAGTGACTCGAATTTTTTGCTGGTGCCCCCCCCCCCAATGCCGTGGCCCACGGTACGCCACTGATCACATCTATCATTTTATGCCATTTTGTGCAAGCCTCCCTTTTAACACTAGGCAAAAACATCTGTGTTTGCTCAAGCATGAACGAAACTAATTTTTTCAAATGGCATTTGAAAGATATAAAGACGTCAGAGCACCTATTGAAACCAAAATATAGACATCATAATCTAAAACAAAAAATTAATAGATTTTTCAAATCTGTCCCGTTTTTTTTATACCCACTGTATATTGAATGTCCGGAAAGTCTAGTTACTTTCATAGAACAGATTTTTTGAATGACAGTTCGATACTTGCCATCAATCAGATTTCTCACTTATTTATAAACATAAGATTTCATCATTTGAAATACTTATCTTGACTGTCTATATCATAAAACCAATTTCGAAGATTAGACTTATTGAACTTTTCTCTTTTTTCATTGTTCGAAAAGTAGATTTATAGGCCTACCGCTTTTTTGTTGGGGAACCGAATTAACGGATGTTTCGAAAATTGAAAATAAAAATTTGAATTGTAAATTTCACCCAATGACTCTGTTACAAGTGTTGGAAAGTGTAGACTATATTTCCGAAACTTTACAAGCGTTGTTCTAAGTACTCAATTTGCCAAGTGGTGGGTAGTTTCAACGAATGGTTGGTCAGTTCGCTGATTCCAACATTGGTAGTAGCTAAAATGATTCGAGTACCATTTCACCTGAACCAGTGGTTACTGTGATGACGACAAACATAATGATGACATTGTTTTTATATTAAACGAAATAGGATTGGTAGAAGAGGAGAAGAGCTAGGTCCAAAGATTCAAAAAGAAAGAGAAAGAACGAAGAGAAAACGAGGAGGAGGGAGGAGGGTGAAGAAGAAGAAGGTGGGGGCGATATTGAACTGTACCCAAAAAAAATCGTTTGTTAGTTAGTTATGAATAATAAATGAATCAATGAATAAATGAATAAATTAATTGATGAATAAATAGATAAGTTAACAAATACAAAAATAAATAAGTGGGTGCAAGAAAAATTAGTAAATGAACACAAAAGTAAGAATAAATGAAATAATGAATAAGAAAAAAAGATCACAAAACAAATAAAAAGACAACTTATTAAGATAATACGAACATGAAAACCACTTTTCTTGAATGGGAGAACAAAGATTTACCGAACATCTTTGGTTTCATTCGAAATCCACATTCTGTGATTTGAAAAATCTAACAAATAAACATATGAGAATACGGAAAGCATTTATAGTACACGAGTATTTGAAAATAGAATTAAAAAAAATAGTAATAAATATTTTTGCATGACAAAATAGTTTTTTTTCTTAAGAGATTTCACTGCTCTGTACCAGACAATAATATAAGATTTTGGACTATAGCTGGCGCTATATCACTTTTATATTACACTTTTCAAATGACATAAAAAAAAATCTTCTGACGCATCTATAAATAAAACATATACAAAAAAATACAAATAGTTGTCTTTGAAAATATGACCTTAATAATGAAATGGAGTTTTAGGTAAATCCAATTTCAACAGTATATAATGTTTCTAACTATAGATGGCGCTATGTAGTTAGTCCACAGATTTGTGTGATTTAGTCAGAGAGACATGCATATACTGATACATCTCTATGGATTTAGTATAGTATGTTAATAGAGTTATATATCTAATTATGTCGACTGCTAATGCAGATGGCAGAGAAAAAACGTTCATAATACTTACTCCAAAGGGGTTGAAAGGGGTCATCCGGTCTGTAAATATTTATATCTAAATAAATAAATTAAAATTCACAGAGCAAAATGCTGAAAATTTCATCAAAATCGGACAACAAATAACAAAGTTATTGAATTAAAGATTTGTCATGAATATTCATTAGGTGGGCTGATGATGTCACATCCCCACTTCTTTTTTTTGTTATTACATAAAATCATAAATGTTTCATTTTTTTCATACATGTACAAATGATTTGTTTCCATTGTGATAAAATAAGTTGCAGCAAAGTTGCATAAGTTGCATTAGTTGCAACTAATGTACTTAATTAGTTGTCAATCCAATTGTTTTAGTTCTTGGTAAAATTTTTTAACAAACCAAATGTCATATAATAAAATACAAAAGAACAAGTGGGGATATGACATCATTAGCCCACCTAATGAATATTAATACAGACATGACTAGAACTGTTTTACAGAATAATGCAAATCTAGTTATTTGTTATCCGATTTTGATCAAATTTTCAGTCTTTTGCTTTTTGAATTTTACTCTATTTATTCAGATATAAATATCTCCAGCCTGGACCATCCCTTTAATAGTGAATGGAGAAGAAAAAGAACCAAATATAAATATGTAACAATATTAAAGAAATTTATCTGAAATAATTATATCTTCAACTACAAGGTAATTTATCCTCAAAATATTTTTTTTAATAAATGAATAAGTTAATACATGTATGAGTAATGCATAAAAATAAATAAATAATCCATAAGTAATACAAGACAAAGGAATAACTATTGATTTTTTTTTTAGAGTGAAAAGTTATTAGAATCGCTAGAATAAGGGAAATAATCTATTTTTTAAAGATCCTTTTAGCATAACAAACCAAAGCATGTAGAAGTACCATAATAACAGACATATAATTTCTTGTAAATTCATAAACGGTGTATTTGGATGGTACAAATTGTTATGTGTGTAAATTAACATAACAAAGGTATTATGACCAAGCAATGATATATTTTCAACTATAGATGGCGCTATATCAATTTTTCATTGAACTTTTTAAATCATATGAAGGTGAGTCTTCTGAACAATCTCAAGATAAACCAGCTTCATTAAAAAATAGATTCATTAGAAAATAAACTTACGGTCCATTGACTATCTTAGAAAAATATAACACTGACATAGAAATATAGCTTTGAAAAAAGCCAGTTCAACAGTATAATGCTTCCGACTAGAGATGGCGCTATAGAGTTTACGTCTACAAAGTGTGTATTATGAATGCAACATGCAGCAAATTTCATGGAAATGTGAGTTCATACTTAGAGAAACGATATCGTTATTACAATTATGATAACAGTGGCGTTAGTAACATAGCAGAAGAGAGGAAAAGAAGAAAATATGAAAAGAAAAGAAATATAAATAGTAGCATTTGTAATGTTTAGAGTAGTATAAATAATGATAATACAAAACAGTAGGGATAAGATAATTTCATTCCAATATCGATTCTGAAACTCCCTGCTTTAGTTTCAGAAGAACAACATATTGATGGTTTGTACCATCACATCGGGTTATCGCGTCCAGTCGGGCAATCGCATAACCCGACCATTCGAGAAAAGGACTCCCTAAAAGTCTTTCAGAAACGTCGGTCCAGTTTAATTTATTTTGTTTTACAATTCATCTGGTTTCGATGACTTCATTCTCTTTCTAGTATTTTTATAATAGTGAGGGTTGTGATCGTTTCATCCCGTTGTTATTTTTCGTTTATTTTTCAACCTTTTCGTGATGTTTTCATCTTTATCAATATTGTGTTTACAGAAAATAAAACCAGTATACGTAAAAAAAACCATATATATCTCTATGGTTAAAACTGTATACCGCCATCTCTAGATGGAAACATTATACTATCAACTGTACCATTTTCAAAACTACATTTCTTGAGAATAGTCACATTTTAAGAGAAACAAGATAGGTCGTCGTTCAAATACTATTGTATTTCATTTCTTCTCAATGCTGCTTTACTTGTAGATGCCCCAGAAGAATCATTTTCGCGTCATTGAAAAAAATTAATGTAAAAGTGGTATAGCGCCAGCTATAGTTGAAAACATTATAATGCGGCTTGTACTTACTATATGCTCTGTGTTATGTTTCTTTATCTAAGATAAGTACAAGACAAAAATGATTATAAATTGTACATTCAAAAGAGTTTGTCTGTAAGGACCTTTTACTTTCCATAAATGGGCGCTTCGTATTACACACACCATTTATATATTTTGTGCTCAACACTCTCATTGTTTCGTTATTATTCATAAAAAGTAATGTACTACCCCCAACTCTTTGATATCATGCAATTATGCTATGTATGACCATGTACCTATAGGATGTTCATGATTGGAGGAGAGTTGAAATGATACTATGACAACGAAAAAGCCTTCACCAATTAACAGTTGATTTATTGATTAATTTGATTGATTTAAATATTATATTGTGTTTTATTTTTTATCTATTATTCATTAAGGCTCATTTGTATTTTTTCATTTATCAATTTATTTATTTGTTATTTTTATTTAATTCATTCGTTTATAAATTTATTCATTTACACTCAGACATCATTGGCCGGACATTAGGGAATGCATTGCTATTTTCACTCAAACAGTTAAGAATAATTTCTCCCTTTAAAACATTGTTATTGAATAAATATTCACAGAGTTAAATGAACAAATGTGTTTTCTCTCTTTGTCTAATGGAACACATAATATAAAAAACAGAGGAAAAAACAAACAAACAGGAATCTAAACCAAAACATACATTGTAAGGACCAAGCGTCCCCCAGCCATTGTGGACCTGCATGTACCCTTACGTTAAGATATAACTATGATAAATAATTTGTAATTAAATTGTTTTCCGGGGTTGCCACGCAGTCAAACTTATTTTGTTGGGACGACCCTTGCAACGTTCTAAAAAATCTATATGTATTAATAGTTTTGTTTAATGTTTTGGTTGTCAGTTAATTCATTATGTGGATTATTAGTGTGTTTTGTTAGTTAATTTGAATGACAAAATTTGCAGAAATCAATGCAAATGAAATGAAAATTTATTCTATCATTTATTCTATTCTATTTAAAGTTGAAAACTTCAAAATGCGACTAATATGGGCATTTTGTTATGTTTATTTTTAGACAAGTACAAGACATAGCAATTTGTTGTTTTCTTAAATCAATAATAAATTGTATATACATGTATATTTGATTTGATTTTATTTTATTGTTTACTTCTGCAATCACATCATTCGTATATAATACATTTTCCATAACATATCAAACATATTGAGAACTTTTTTGGCATGAATCATAACTAAGTGTACTAAAATTATCATTGCAAACAAAACTGATCTCATACCAAATTAGTTAACATTTACAATTTGCAGGAGGATTGTCCTCATAAGCAGATTGCTTGAAAAATGACAACCCCAAATTCAAAAGAATTTGTCTCAATTTTCTCTCGGCTTCCCATTTTAACGGAATCTTGATGTAATTTTGTACAAATATTTTTATTGTTTCCTTATTATTCATGAATTTTTAAATCATTTTACAAAATGCTCTTTGATAGATTATCATGCATTTATGTTGTGGAGGAGTATATAGAGGATTCAATTTGAGAAAAGTTTAAATAATAGTACGATATATAAAAAAAACTCACCATAAATTAACCAATTTATTGATTAAATGAATATAATATTATACATATCAGTTTAATTCATTATCTATTTATTATGTGAATTTTATTTCTTATCTAATATTCATGCTTTTTAATTCGTTCGTTTATTTATCAATTTTTTTTCCAATTGAGATGTTAAATAATTGATTCATTGATTTAACTTTCTTTCTTGTCTATTTCATTCATTTTTTAATTTCATTTATTAATCTATTTATTTATTCATTCATTTTACTTTAAAACCATTTTGTTGCCTGCATTTTTTAAAGATATTTTGTTATAATATCGGCATCATCATCATCATCAACAACAACAACAACAACAGCATATGTCATTATCAAAATTAGACGTAAACAGTATAGCGCCATCTCTAGTTTGAAACATTATACTGAAGAGCTGTGCCATTTTCAAAGCTCAATTTTATGATAAAAGGCACTTTTAAAAAGAAGTCAGATGGATCGAATGCTCAAATATTGATGTATTTAATATTTCTGCGTACCCGTTTTATTTCTCGATGCATCAGAAGAATCACTTTCATGTCATCGAATAAAGATAAACCGAAAAGTGATGTAGCGCCAGCTATAGTTGAAAATCTTATACCTGTATGATATTGCAGAGCAGCTCTAGCGCCCTTCAAAAGTTATTTTTAAAAGTTCTGTACGTTCGTCTATCGTTCAAAAAAAATATGAATGAATGATGTTGCATGGTCTTGTGTTTTCGTTATATCTAAAAAAATATAACACACCTTGTTGTGGGCGTAAAGTTTTACCTATAAAACTTGTTTGCCCCTCCCAACTAAGTGGAAGATAGACTGCATGGTTATGGTTTCAGCATGAGAGCATGGGCAAGTAAAAGATTGGTCAGGGTTAAACTTTTCCTTTTTGAACTCCCAAGATTTCTCTAAGTTTGACTTGAAATTTCATCTACGTCCTATAGTTCATTTCAACACTCGAGCTGAAACTCTTTAGCATATTGTGTTTGAATGGCTAGCTAACTTTCATTTTCGAATGGGATTAAAATTATAAGATTTTCCCTGTTAAAAGCAGGGTTTGGGGGTTCGATTCCCACTTAGATGTGCTAGTGCCCTTTGGCCAAAGGCATTTGTCCTCAGATTAGCGGCGGATCTTAAGCATTCAGTTAATCCGAAATCACCGATTTCTTGTTTTGTATTGGGGTTCTATTGACTCATAGGCCTACATGATAATAAACAGTGGGATCCATAAATGCATGTTTTATTTAAATTTATGACAAATTTCGAATTACAAGAGACAGGGATGAAAAGTCAAGCTTACAATGTCTATTCCTTGGCAGACCGTGAAGTCGTTTTGTCGATTAGGTCTATAATGAGTCGTAGAAATTATAACAAACTCCTATGCCTCTTGTTTTTCACATGTTATCATTTTGATTGAACCTTTTCAATTCGATCATGATATCAACGCACTTATCTATATGCTACTGATGATGTTCATTTTGAGTGATGATTAAACATGGTAAGGGGCAAATGATTAAAATACCCATCAGTTCTACAAAAAAACTTAACAATTTTGATCAATAATAAATGAGGAGGAAACAAAATCCATAGGGGCCTACTTATACACCCACATATACACCATTAGCTGGGTATATATCCCCTGCACGAAGAACTGAAGGGAAGAATAAATAAATGAATTATTTAACACTACACTCTAAAAAAAGAAATGTTAACTAAATGATTTGAAAGGTTGGACGAGTGACAACATTTTCTAAATGTTGCATTTACCTCTTTAAATGGTTCTACCCAACACGTAAAGGTCAAGTCCACCTCAGAAAAACGCTGATTTGAATCAATAGAGAAAAATCAGACAACACAATGCTGAAAATTTCATCAAAATCGGATGTAAAATAAGAAAGTTATGACATTTCAAAGTTTCGCTTATTTTTAACAAATAGTTATATGAACGAGCCAGTTACATCCAAATGAGAGAGTCGATGATGACACTCACTCACTATTTCTTTTCTTTTTTATTGTTTGAATTATACAATATTTCAATTTTTACGAATTTGACGATAAGGACCTCCTTGCCTGAAGCACAAAATGTTAAAACAATGGAATTCCACGTGTTCAGGGAGGAATGAAACTTCATTTCACATGACAATGACGAGAAAATCAAAATATTTCATATCTCATATAATAAAATACAAAAGAAATAGTGAGTGAGTGATGTCATCAGTTCCCTCATTTGCATACCAACCGAGATGTGCATATAACTGTTTTGTGAAATGAAGCGAAACTTTAAAATGTCATAACTTTCTTATTTTACATCCGATTTTGATGAAACTTTCAGTGTTATGCTCGTTAGATTTTTCTCTTTTTATTCAAATCAACTTTTTGTTGGGGTGGACTTGTCCTTTAAAATGTTGGATTCAGCTTTATACATGGTTGAATGTAACATTTGGAAAAGGTTGTCACTCCTCCAACCTATGTTGATTTAACATTCGAATTTTTAGAGTGTATATAGTCCCCAATTAGGGTTAGATAAAGGATTTCTTGAAAGACTGGGGAAATAGGACCCATTCTTTTAATCACAAAAGTGCAATCATTCTATAGGCCAAGGCTAACAAGAAGAAACATTTCCTCTGCAATAGGGGTAGACCTATATACATGCAGCAATTATGAAGTATTTATTTTCATCTTGGATCATAAATGTCTGGGTTAATACATAGGCGGCGGAACTTCGCGGGGGGGGGGGGGACCTGTCCCCCCTAAATTTGAGGTGGGGAGAGGAGGGTCCCCCTAAATTGTTTGTTGAGAACTTTTTTTTTGCTTGTCGATTTTGTTTCATGCGTCCCCCCTAAGCCCCCCTGAAATGTTTGTGGTCACCCCCCTAAAATTTAGGTTGATGACCTTTTTTTTTTCTTTGCTTGTTAAGTTTTTTCCGTGTCCATCCAAAATTTCAGGTGGCCCCCTATTTTTTTGGCTTCAGCCGCCAATGTAATATACCCCAGGCCTTGTAATGTTGATTTCATTATCTCCGTGAAAAAAAAAATCATTTGGATATTTCTGTAAATTATACTCAGTCATATTGCATCATAGAGATGTATCTCTATGATATTGCGTTAAAATTGGCAACGCATCGTTGTTCTATTCATCTTGTGTTTACATTTCGCGCGATGCATGATCAGTGATACACAGATATAAAAATGAGATAGGAAGTGGTCTATTGACGGGCTTTGCATAATCATAAGGCAGTTCTTTGCCATACGAGAGGATATAGGCAAGTAGTAGCTTTTAATACTTTAATAGGTAAGATTTTTTTTAGAAAGAATTGTATTTTTGCATTGATAATAAGGCATCGTTAACTCAATACTGTGTGGTGCTCGATCGCGTCCCGCTCGGCTCTGCTCTGAGCTCTGGCGACAACCCTCCCGACGCGAACCGAAGGCGATCTGCCGAAGCTTTGGGGCGAGCCTCGCCTGGCCTGGCCATATTTATACATTACATGATTGCCTTTTGCTACGAGCTCGAACTAGAGCTTGACTATAATATAGCAACCTTGTTCATAGACCAAAAGCTTCGTTCCCTGTTATGTTGGTTGTTCAGCTGAACTCCGTTGGCTTCTCTCACCACATCGGCGGATCCAGGGGGGGTGCGCAGGGTGCGCGTGCCCCCCCTAATATTTGAGCGGCGCCGAAGGCGCCGCTCAAAATAAAGAAAATAAAAAAAAAGTAAAAGAAAGAAAAGGCGCCGCTTGAAAAATCAAAAATAAAGGAAAGAAAGGGAAAAGGCGCTGCTTAAAAAAAAAATTATACACTGATATAACATTAGCAACAGTAAAGGAAAGACTATCCCCAGCAAAGCGTAATCATATCATCTTCCTTATTTTTTCTTTTAACTACCCTTTTCCCAACAACTTCGCCGGTAGCAGTGCGCTGCCTGCATATAACTGGCGCCAATCAAGAATAATCAGCGCCACCTTAATCTAAATCGGCGCCGGACAAGAATAATCAGCGCTATTTAGTTATAAATCGGCGCCAGTCAAGAAAAATCGGCACTGCCAGAGTCTTAACCGGCGCCGATCAATGATAATTAGCGCCGCCTAAATCTAAATCGACGCTGGACAAGAACAATCGGCGTCATCTGGTTATAAATCGGCGCCGGTAAAGAAAAATCGGCGCTGCCTGAGTTCTTAACCGGCGCCGCAAGGATAATCAGCGCCACCTATATCTAAATCGGGGGTGGTCAAGAATAATCAGCATCACCTGGTTAAAAATCGGCGCCAGTCAAGAATAATCGGCGCCTCCTGGTTCTAGATCGGCGCCAGTCGATTATGGATTGCCGCTGCCTGAATCTTACGTAACGTCGGTAAAAATAATCACTACTACTTGTTTCAATCGGCGCGGTCAAGACAAATCGGCGCTGCCTTTGTCTTAACCGGCGCCACCTAAATTTAAATCGGCGCCGGTCAAGAATGATCAGCGTCGCCTGATTTCAATAAATAAGCGCCGGTAGAATAATGAAGAAGGGCCTATTGCTAACCAAATCTAGATCGGCGCCGCGGTCAAGAATGATCGTTTTGCCCTCCCCCAATAATTCCGCATGTGCAAAAACAATAAGATGGTAATGTTACACAGAAATCAGCAAACGAGACTGAGCTACACAACTCGTTCTTTATTAAAAATCGTGCTCAAATTATCAGATTGGAACATAAAAATTTTCAGCTCGCGCTTCGCGCTCGCATCATTTTTATAGCAATACCCCATACTTTTCATGATTAAATAGGTGAATAGAATGTCCCGTTTTTAGTTCTGAACCTCAAAAGAACTCCCGCTTCGATTTGCAATAATCTTTTGTTGGATATAATCTTGTTCTTTATTAAAACGTACATTAAACTGTAATGTTTTCAGATCGAAATATCAAAATTTTAAGCTCGCGCTTCGCGCTCGCATTTTTTTTAGATACCCATCTTAATCATTGGTACCAAGAATGCTTAGAATATCAAGCTTTCTGGTCAGAATATAAGTAAATTTCAGCTCGCCCTCGGCACTCGCATTATCTGTGTAGTGAGATATGTATCCTCCTCATGAGTTACTACAAACAGTCCTAAACAGGCACCTTTTTCCTGTTTTCAGGTCAGTATACTTTAAAAATTTCAGCTCGCGCTTCGCGCTCGCATTAATTTGTCGGTGAAATATGTGTCTCTATCTCATGAGTCATGTATATCTATATGATATGAGTCATATATATATATATATATATATATATATATATATATATATATATATATATATGCATGTGTGTGTGTGTGTGCGTGTGCGTGTTTTGACAGGGTCAGGCATTACCTCTTTTTCTTTTTCAACATTTTCTTTTATGGCGCCGGTGAAGTGCAAAAATATGTGCGCCGCTCGGCAGTGCGCCCCCCCTTTCGCCAAAAGCTGGATCCGCCTATGCACCAAATACAGAGACCAAAGTTCTAGCGCGATCTGTACAGGGACTCAATGGCCATGGCCATATGTTTATGTAGGCCTAGGCCTACTTAAGATCGGATAAAACGGGGAAGTGAATTTGCGCGACAGCTGAGGTAAGTCACTGTTTTTGTCCCTTTTAACTTGATTTTTCTCCGTTTTTTGGCTATCAATGCCAAGAGGGGATATTAATTTGCATTTTGGTCGCATTAATTTTCAAATTTTTTATTCATTAAAGACAAAAATTGAAGAGCCCCGACGGGGGGATTTTGCATTGCAAGTCCCCTAATGGTGGGTGCACGATAGCGAGCCGTCTGTGTATGAGGAGAAATTAAAAAAAAAAAATGTTATAAAACTCCTCGAAACAGACGGCTGCCAGCTGTCTACCTTGTTCATTGAATGGGTGGACTACTTGTATGTGGCAGTGTATCCTATTGCCGGACACCTTTATTTCAGTGCTTTAATTAAAAATGACAACTAGAGCCTCAAATTCATAATCATATTTCATGGACATGATGGAATAGCAACCAAGGGCGATTTTTTTTTGATCGAGGCTCAATCAAAAAAAATTCGCACTTGCTATTCCAAATATAATTATGAATGAAAATTATGAATATGATAAAATTATTTTATATTTAGATCTACCAACCCTTTTCTTTGCATCGCACTTGCCGCATACCCCTCCACGAAAAACAATTTATTTTCGTGCGCGACAAAATAATCATGATTCCGGACGGGTAAAGATATCCTTTATTATAATGATGTAAGACTAAGAACAATATTTATGTGATTTTTTCTTATATCATATCATGAGTAAATTCTAAGTTTTTGTTTGCTTTTTTTATATCGAATCTGAGCAGATGTTGGTAATAAATTTGTGTTTGCTAACTAATTTTATCTGTCTTTTTAACTGCATATTCCATGGCACTGTCTAATATTATACTCTTTCGTATCGTGACGCTTATCAAGTTCTATCAATGCACTAGCTGCCGATCGACGGCTCTACTCACGGTAAACCTCGCGCACAGGTATCCTGGAGGCTTCTGGGGAGTAAAAGTCATCTAATGACCTAGGCTTACTCCCCATGAAGCCTGGGACGGATAGCCATATCTGGCTGTAGAAGCTATGATTTCCCATGGTGAAACAAGACCTAAATCACCAATTTTGCGTTTTGTTTTGCGCCCAAACTAACGTACATGGGCCAAAACAATATTTACACCCAGTTTTTAATAAAGTTCTTAATATTTATGAAATAAAAGATAAAACTTACCCAGTCTGTTTACGTCGCCATTTTGCAGTCTTTTGTTATCGATACCACACGCGTGTAAAGCTGCAACTTAGATTTGTTTTAAATACTTGCCTCGGCCGATAAATATCACGAATTGTAAAATATTTGTTTTGGTCGATAAATATAAAATAATTTTAATGACATCAGATTTCAACACGGTACTTGAAATCACCCAATCTATACAGGGAATGCTAACTCCTTCAATTTACTGCCAAGATTTCTTCATTATTATGCCACCCCCTCTTTAAAATGATGTGAGTGCAAGGAGTATTTTTATGTGTTTTTATTACCAAAGGCAGAGCACTATTTCCATAAAAGAAATTGCAAATGACCCACCAGAGTTTATATTGATTTGTGAAAATTTGAAATATGATTTCTTTTTGCTGCTTTGCTTTGATTAAATTTGGTGTCTTCTAAGTTCTTTGTGAACTCCAGTTTTATTAATGTACTGGTACTTTGAAAATTGATAATGTGTCTTTGTATACTTCACAGGTAAATGAAAAGAAGATGAGTACTGAAAAGAAACCAAAGCCTCCTAGGCCACCTGCACCCAACCTGGCTGCTAAGAAAAACATTAAGAAGCAAGCGTCCTCTGGGTTGTCATTCAGCTTCAATGACTTGAAGGCAGTAGACAGTGATGAAGATGACAAGAGCTTTACTTCTTTCACAAAACCTGAACGGGACAATCATATTTCTGATCCAGCAAAAGTAAAAGAGTTGAAACCTTTGACAACTGCTAGTCATGACTTTAAAACCAAAGAGATGAAGCCTTTGACTCATTCTAGTAATGGGGCCATGCTTGGAGAGCCCCAGTCTCTTCAAAAGGAAGACAGGGACTCGTCGTTTGAGGACATCTTTGATGCTGTCAACCGTCTCCCAAGTTCAAAACCAGTAGCTGTATCTAAACCAGTGACAGAGCAGGTTAGGAAAGTACAAGAAGAGATCGAAAGGTCATCCCCACCGAGAAGTAGCACCAACACTGAGAACAGGGAGAGCGATAGCATTAAAAGCAAACCAAAGCTCCAGAAGGGAGGGTCAGGCATTTTGAAAGTAGCAACAGAAGTCCTTGAGGAGAAAGAAAATGAATCTTTCAAGTTGCCATCAGATTCACAGGAGGCGCTTGCAGATCCTTTGAGCTTCCTCGACAAGGTCATGGAAGACCAACTAGGTAGTAGCTTTGAGGATGATGACAGTAGCCTTGGAAAGGGTAGTCTTTTGAGGAAAAGAAGACAAAGTGGGAATGGCAAGAAGAAGATCCTTCAACAGCAGCCTCGCACAAAGAGTTTGGATGCTGACATGGGTCAAAACAACGGAAAGGTGGAGCAGGAGGATTCAATGGATATTAACCCTTGCTACTTCAATGTCCCTACCCCTGCAGAGCTAAAGGATGAACCAATAAGACGGCCAGACAGTATTCCCACCTCAAGATCAGGTCCTAAGTCCAAAACCAAAGCGATATCTCTCTCTGGTCTTCTGGCCTCCCCAGACATCACCGAAGAAGACAATGAAAAACCAAGCTCCAGTGTCAACTCTGATGGCTTCCAAACTCCAGACATGCCACCAGATGACGACTGGGTAACCATTGACAAGAAAGCTCCAGCAGGCACATCTAGTCCTCCCTCATCCAGCCAGCTCCTGTCACCAGAAGAAGAGAAGAAAACTGTCCAAGCAACTCCTCAAAGTCTTCATCCATCTTTGCCTTTCTATACCCTCTACACTTTGACATTCCTAACTTTCCTGTACTACATTTTCCCTTTGCCACTTTACATCACTGGCTTCCTAACTGGCCTCCTTTGTTCCTTCTACCTTGTACTGTTCTTGATCTGGATGAACCTGCCACCAACAGACAACTCTTTCAAGGAGCCTGATGGTACTGATGGAGATCCTCTTGTCATCCCAGGGCCTCGCCTGACTGCTTCCAAGGTCAGGATCAAAGAACAAGAGAAAGTCACCTTGAAGGTAAGTTTCTGTTTAATAGAAGACACATTTAGCAATGATATTTTCATATTTTTTTCTGAGATAATCATTTCATAACATTATTGCTAGATAATATTTTGCATGTTAAATAAGTTTGTTTTAGAAAGCTCTTGCTTCAACTGAAACATGCATGCATGTGAAATTTTGTTCCAAATATTGGCTTCTGCATTTTCTTTGTGAAAAATCTTGGTTTCTTAAAATCATTGACATCCCTCCTTCGATTTTCTCCATTAAACGAGACTCAGGATAATCTTGCATGTTATTTTTATACAGGCACACGTAGATGTACATGTATTAAAAGACCAGGGCACTCCGTCGTACAAAGAGTTGCGATC